>NC_071982.1:1926174-1973940 GCF_026283585.1 Hylaeus volcanicus
CTTAGAGACTGAAGGAAGTGAACTTGAATCTGTCTGGGATTTACTGGGTGCAGATCAGCGAATATCAGGATCGCTGAGGATCATACTCAGATTTGTTTTCTTGAACAGTTCATCTTCGGAGTTGATATTTTTAGTTCTTTTGTGACAAGTCCTGTCACCCATGTATGATCGCGAGTAAGGTAAAGATCTCGTGCTTGAGGTTCGTTGTTTATTAATCACTTAACCCTTTTTGAAAACCTAACGTAATTTTTAAAAAATAACAACTTATAGGGAATGATAAGACGGAAGTTTTTTATATTTACAGTTTATTCTTAGGACATTTAGTTACAAAAATAAAAATTAAAAACTTGAAAGACCTTTTTCCTGAGACCTCGCAGTGGTCTCCTGTTGCTGTTGTTTTAAAGAAAAATATACACTAGTCGAATAATTGAATTTGAAAAAAAATATCACTTTATAGAAAATGACAAAATGAAACTTTTTTATATTTACAATCTAATCGTACGATGTCTAGTTTCAAAGATAAAAAATTGGAAATTTAGAAGATTTTTCTCGTGCAATTCAATTTTTACAACAAACTTCTAACTTTTAAATTTTGATTGTCGAAACTAAGCGTCCTATGAATAAACTAGTTCACTAGTTTTAAATGAACCCACATTAAAGATGGAAATCTTAATATTATTATACGCATCTTGTTTCAGTGGAAGGCAAGGCACATTAATCAACGTTTTAATGCATACATCGAGGTCGAAACATGTAGAACACTGGAAAAAAAAGTGGTATCCCATTTGAATAGTAAAATGTATGTCTGCATTCTTAAATTTTCTAGCGATTAAAGAACGCAGGCAAACACTTTACTATTCAAGATATACAGAAAATGATTTCGTCCTGGGACAATTATGTAATGACTCTAAGAAGAGGAATACATTTCATTGAGTGGAATATTAAATTTCATTCGAATTTATATTGAGGGATTAAGTTTTAATGTACACACTCATATATGCAATACATGAATATTGTTTAGCATAAGTTATTAATCATTCAAACTATTTATTGTAAAAGAATCGTCTTCTAATTGTAAGTCAAGTCTGTGTGTGTACCTTTTTAATTAGCATGAATTATGTGATAAAAATAAAAATATTTTTTCATTGAATGTATCACATGGTTCATTATCGAGTTACTATTCCTTCTACGTGATGTGAGTCTCTAATTACACGATATTCCTATACAATCTATTATATGTGTAGTTATGCAATACAAAATAACGATATTATTGTAATTATTGTACGTATTCAATGAATATATTCAAAAAAAAGTATGTACATATTTTGTATATTTGCCATTTTACGTCACAAATGCATAGAATCTGCAGTCTGGTAATCAATTTATGCACCATCCAAAACCATTTATCTTTCACTCATAAAATTTTTTCTATTTTCAACCGTTTAGGAGGTACAGCCTGTTCCATTTGCGTGGGACACATATATTCCTAATTGCGCCACAATAACATAGGAAAATAAAGATAACATACTGAGATCGAATAATCCAACAACAACCCCGTTACACAAGGGTTGACTATATTCCATAATATTTATCACCTGTTCCACTCTTAGTGCATATTCTCCAAATTAAATTCGACGTCATGCCAAAGTGAATTACATTTTTATTTTATTCCCCAACAGCGAAAAAGATTGTGCACCACTGGGTTTACACCCCGCGTCCTCCCAGTTTCTTTTTCGTGGACGATCGCTGCCGTTCCGAGCCCCTCGGGGTCCAAGTAATTACTTCTAGTCCGGCGCTGAGCTTCGCCGGCGGTTCGATAGCCAAACTTATAATTTAATGGTTAATTATATAAGGAGTCCCCCCGCGATTCGGCGGAGCCACTGGGCGGACACGGTGACGTGCAGGAATGCCTCGCTCGACCGTGCACCGGGACTCGTTTTCCAGGTCCTGGCTCCACGACGCGCCTGAAACCTCGAATCACCTCCATTTCAGGTGACCAGAGGTGCGTTTATCACGCTCAAGCTGGACAAAATAGTGACAACACCTGATAAAATTCTGTACTGTTTTATCGAAACAAAATTGAGCTACAGTGGGTGTAGAAAGTATTCGTACACCGATCAATTTCCAAAAAAACCATGTAAAATTGTAATTTATTAACTTATTTTTTATAAACAATGACATTCTACATATTCTCGGAAATCTCTAGAATAGATGGAGTACAAAAAAAATAGCTATTTATGTAAGTTGCGACATTAACAAGAAAAAACAATTAGTCGATAGAAATATTGAAACAATAAATATTCGCGCACTGTTTAATTTTTAAAACTTCATTAAAAAAAAAAAGAAATTTACTATTAATAATACATTTTACACCCACTGTATACACCCCTATTTTCTTAATAGAAATAAATATCTAACACAAGTTGCGAATCTATTAATATCAATTATATCATTTATGTTTCGATATGTTTATGTTGTATTGGTGAATTTATTTTATTAATAGTACTTTTTTAGTATCGCATTACTAATGATAAGGAACTATAGAGATATGTTCTATCTGAGATAGAACATTTCAAATAAAAAATTGAACAAAATTTATAGTTAAATTAAATTTCCTCTTAATAACTTCTAAACATAGGACAGCGATACAAAAATTGTTCTAAATTGTCGGTGATCGTTTAAGTAGAAGCAAATTGGGCCCACGCCGGTACACGAATCCGCGTTCAGCAGTCCAGCCCCCAGCCTCATTTTTGAATCAACCAAGGCTGATTGATATGTATAACGCTGGCCGCGTATACGGTATGAATATTGATAAGCGGCGCGGATAGGTGGCGTGAATATCTAACTCGAGCTGAAACGTGTTCGAGCTCGCATTCCTGCGGGCCTGAACGGACATTTTTTTCAGCGACATTTTTCCAGAAGCTGCGCAGTAAAGACGCGGGTGTATCGATCGAGAAAACCGTATCGGTCGCGTATCACGCGGAAAACGATCGCCTGGGAAAGAGATCGTCGAGTCGAGTCACGCTTAATAAAATTATCGCGGGACCAATTCGAGTCACGAGCCACTGAACCCGACCAAATAAATTCAATCCGACGTTTGCGCTGGTTTCGCTATACCTGGCGGATTCTTCGCGTTTCGAGGATCATAAATCCGCGGACCACCGGGTAGAATGGAAGCTCGGAGAGCTGAGATCGATTCCAGAGATGTCTAAAGGATTTATATACTTACAGGACATATGTATGAAGTGTCTGTGCATCTTTCGTGGATAATATGTCACGTATTTTCTGTATTATATAACCATATTGTTTAAACAACTTACTGAATTACTTGGCGATATAATTTTATATATAATTTTATGTAATTAGATGAGATATAAATTTATTTTTCTGTATTATATAATCATATTGTTTAAATAATTTACTGAATTACTTGGAGATGAATGAAAACAAAAATATGTATATTGCATAGTTGCTGCATCGAGTTTGGAAATCTCTTCTTCTCTTCCGGTTTGAAGATGTTCTTTAGTAAAAGATATACCATTTCTTTTTCTATATCGTATAATTGTATTGTTGAAATAATTTATTAAATGTCTATAGTGGAGAAATTGTAAAATTGCTTTGAGATAAATGAAAACAAAAATATGTTGCATGTTTGGTGTATCAAGTTTGAAAATCGCTCCGTTTTGAAGACGATCTTTTGCAAATGATACACCATTTCTTGTACTATATTGTGTAATTATATTGTCAAAAGAATTTACCAAATATTTATTAAAAATAACTTAAAAACGGAGAATATTTTATTGTTAATACGAACAAGAAAACAGTGAAAATTTCGCCATTAGGTACGAATTTATAATAATTATGACAATTATTCTCAGATATTTCGACAATATTGTTTATTACCCATTTTCAGAATACAGAAATATTTACAAATAACATAATAAGTGCGCATAAATGGACATAATTTTGAAAATGAGGAAATTAAATAAAAATATAAATTACCATGGACGAAACGTCGATGGAAAACATTGAAAAATTCATATTCAATAAAAAAATATTTCCTGCTTCATTCCTAAGCAATATTTCATTGTCTAATTTATTAAAACCATCAAATTCTATCCAAACGTCAGCCTCAATGGAAAACAACTAAAAATTCACAAACAACGAAGAAATATTCCCTGCTGTATTTTCAAAGAAATAATTTGCTGTTTTGCTGTTGCTTCGCTATCTAAATCTTTCTTAGTTAGCTTCGTTTGGCATGTCTTAAAATAGCCTAGACTTTTATCCCTCGTGAACGAGGTAACTGTATCTAAAAGCAAAGAAAGCTAATCGTCGACGATGAAGAAAGCAGGCCCGAAGTGGAGCAAGTCGATTACGAGGGATCGAAGACTAGCTGATACGCATCTGTCCACGGGACGGCGTAATAAGTACGCCGACGAAAGATGACCACGGGTGGGTGTACCCGGGAGAAAAGGTGTCCAGCAACGGAGTCGAAAGATTCTGCGGTGAACCTGTAAGTCGTTCCGCGTCCTCGCACACCAGGCGTGTCTCTTCTTGCTCGATAGACGCCCGAAGCCATCTTAGGCTAAACTTCTTGCTCGATTTCTGTCCATCCGAACTGTCCATCAAACCGTGTCGGCGCGATGGATTCCTCGTCACGGTTCGGATCGGTCCATTCTATTTCCTACGCGTTTGCATACCTACGATTTCGTTCCTCGAAACGTCAGGCGTTCGAACAAACGCGTAAAGACTGGAATGCTGCGCGGTGATTGACAGTAAGAAGGTTAAAGAAGGTCAAACGTGAGGAATTACTTGTTTAGAAAGGTCAAGTTGTATGGAGATTCTGGGCCCTACGAGTTGCAGTATTAAGATATTTATAAAATGTATGTATGCGAATTAGAGATGGTAATTAATATGGTGATAAATGTATTCTTTTTTTTTTTTTAGAGATTAAGAGGTATGAAAGTAATTCAACGTTGAAATTCTAGGAAAGAGACAAGGAGGTAACGATTTGAACCTGTTGCTTGTAGAGTTTGAAGAAGAGCAAAGACACTAGAGAACGTATACTATGATAAAACATTCTGTATATTAAGATATTATACTATATCTGATAAGATACTATTATTTAAAAATTCATGAATTCTTGGATCTGGACTATAGAAACATCAATTATATACATAAAAACTCTTCATACTAAACTGTCTGTGCAATCCATTCATCAATAATTTCACTAATACAAGCATATGTAAAGATTACGTATATAGGTCATCATATAGAATCGTCCAACAGAAAAAAGTTATTATGCCTAGTCTTTGACTTCTACTACAACCCCTTTCAAGGACCTCCAACATTTTTGGGACACCTTGTATATATGTATATACATTGATTTCTTATTGTTCTTACTAAACTTATAACAGATAACAGTTGGAGTATATCTAGAAAAACATTTAGTACTAAATGAAAAATAATTTCAATACAATTGGGAAGAGTTACAAGTTCCTAATTGGTAATTAAATTATAATTTTTGTAATAATCAAGCGAATCACTGCCTATCCAAATAAGTAAAATGGGTAAATAAATATGGAATAGTGCATTCTTTGCAACACAACTAGAGCCAGGCTCTAATTTCTTTGTAAGTACCTAATATCAAATTTGATTTAAAGTTGAAACAAATTCTCGATTACTTTTACGAATGATACAGAGTTCCTTTGTTTCTCTGGGTATTGAACGTCAAATCTTCTACAACATCGAGAATAATTTAACAACAAGAGTCAAAAAATGCACACAAATGAGGTTAAAACCTGCTTATCTGCAGTTAACTAATCCTTACATAACATTTCTTGCGTAGCAATTAATCGAAGAAGACCCGAATTTACCAATTCGCATAGATCACGTTTTGCTCAACAAATCCCCCATTGAATATATAATTATTATTACGATAAACATGTCGGTATCGAGTCCTAAAAAATTAGCATAGTGTGAGACAGGAAGGAGATCCTCTGTTTAGGATATATAGATCTTGGTCTCGATTTCGTCATCGTTCCTGTCGACAACAGGTTCCATTTTTATCGGGAACTTCAGAAGCTGCCTACAGAACACTCGATCCCGCGGCGATATCATCGTTTCGTGTAACTCCTGCCTCCTGAGAAACCAAAAGAGAACGAGGGGCGTTCCACACAACAGCCTCCATGGGAACCATAATCAGCATATCGTCCTCGTCACTCTTCTAATAATTATGATGACTTCGAACGGTACATCGCGGTGTAAGGGAAAATACAGTATAAATGCTTCGATAAAATTAGAATGTGCATAACGTGAATGAACTTCGAAATTTAAAAAGACATGTATACAGTACTTAAATTGTACGGAACGAATTCCTAATATAACTGGCACGACATGGAGTCATTTGCACCTAGTTCAAAATCAAATTATTCAGTTATATAGTTAACTTGTGAATTTAGAATTCAGTTTCACCGAAAAAATCCTCTACACGCTCTATTATTTATGAAGTATGAACGTCTTGCCTGAGAGGTTATATGATGTCTCATCGGGCGGCGCGAACCACCGGTGGCTCACACTTGTTCAACTCGGCACGGCTGAATTTTCGGCGCGGGTCTGTCTATCTGTACTGCACGAGGTCATCTCGAAGTACGTGTAACTGTGAGCCACTGTAATAGTGCGTCTTGCCTGAGAGGTTATATGATGTCCCATCTGGTCAAACTGTAGTGCCTTGTATAACGTAAATGAATTTCGAAATTTTTGCTTTTTATTATATTTGTATAGCAATTCATTGTAATGTACTACATACAATCACAATGAATAGTTTATAATATTTCAATTTCGAAGTTGAATATAGTGTATATTTGTGAAATGTCCCCATAATTAAGAGAAATTCGATATATTTCGATAAATTCGATAAATCATCCCCTTCGTAAAGTATAAACTTCATCAAACAAAATCAAACAATTTAAATTAAGTATTTGAATTTATGAATTAATAGTGCCACATTTTAAATAAATATTACTTATTGTAAAATGTACCGAATTCATCAACTGTTTGACCCGTTTCAGATATATTCCATACATTCTATCTATGTGATTACAATTCCCATTTGTTTCCTATTCTCCAATCTTTTCTTTTTTAAATTCGAATGATTAAGTCTTTCTCTTCTAAAATTTGTTATCTCTTTTCGATATGATTTCCAGAAATTTAAAAAAAATATTCATCAGCTGTTTTGGTACACTTGAGTTTTGATCAGATTCATTCAGAGTAATATAATATATTTGAAAATTAAAAAATAATTAAGATAATAATATATTCCAATATATAATATCGTTCGAACAATAACGCAAATAATTATTTATTCGTTCGTCATTATGGCTTCGTCTGAAATAATCGAGAAGCAGCGTTCGACTCAACGATACCGCGATTCAAGTTCAAACGAGGCTTTCATAATTCCATGATTTCCACTTAATAAGTCAATTAAATGAATTAACCCGGCACGAAGACGCGAGTGCGGTCGGATGATTTAATAAGATCCTGAAAACGGCCGAGCAGAGGTGAGAAATGTCAGCGGGGATCGCGAAGGCGAACGCATCCTGGTACAATTAATTAGTTCGGCTCGCCGCTATAGCTCACGCTTGATGCGCGTAATTGTCGTTGTGTACGAAGCTTCCTGCGCTTTCTCCGCGGTATTACGTGAACTGGCCAAGCAAAAACAGTGTAAACCACTCTCGGAATTCACCGCAGCTACTGGAATTCTCCTTTCTATGCAGTTTTACCGCCGGTCGAATGGAATCGGCGATTTCAAAATTGCGGAGGACTAATAAATGGCACCGGGTCAATGGGAAGGCAGAAAGACACTGTATATAAGAGTATGTAATACACTGTACATAATATACTGTATATAAGATACTGTTTATAAGAGTACCGTAAGCTGTTATGAAAACTGGAAGTATTTGTGCATTTTCTCGTAGCTTGACAGAGATTTGTTTAAAATTAACACGGGTACGTAATTAATATGCGAAAATAACCATTAGAATTGAAGTATGTATATTTAATAGAAAAATCGGCTGCTCAGAAATCGAATTGAAATGAATAAAGCTACGAATTAAGTGCCGCAGAAAATAATCATTGAAATTAAAATGTGTTTAATAGAAAGATCGAATAAGTAGGTCCTCAGAGATTTAATTAAAATTACCACAGCTATAGAAATTCTTCTTGCATGAAATTATTTCTGATAATAAAATCGAACGAAAGTAAAATTATATAATACATTGAACTAAAACGTGCATTTTTCCTTAGATGTTTCACTTTTCTTTAACTACTTCTGTATTATTAAAAATTATTTCATGCAAAGATGACATATCGCGTAATGTGCATATGCATATTGCGGATTTTTATGCATTTATAGAAAATTTGAATTTGCAAGGAACTACGAAATGTACAAAGTATGCAACGATATAAGAGGACATTGAAAGTAAAGTTTATATTCAAATATTTTCAGAATAAAATAAATTCTTATCTAGGTTCAATTTTTGCAGGTACGTTTGCAAAGATTTTATTTTATATAAAGATTCACAGTTTATTATTAATATTATTAACCCTATGCACTCGAGGGGCGACTTAGAAGCGACAGTCTTTTTTATGATAGATTTCGTTGAATCTTGAGCTAAGCCGCAAACTGGTACACTTTGAATTAGTGTTAAGAAATTTTATTTCCACAACTCTGCAATCATGGTAGAAGATTAAGTCTTCTAATGAAATGTTTTTGTAATGAAACTGTCGAGTGCAAACGGTTAATATGACTCCACACAGATTCCTGATAAGAACTCTAAACTACAAATCAAAACAAAGTTCTCATTAACTATGCACTACTCTAAAAATTTCAAAGATCCTATTCAAATCCTATACACCATGAAATATTTATTTTCCAAAAAACAATATACCTCTACCTTCAACCAAACGAAACGCATATATGTACAACCATCCCAGCCCAACCATAACTCTCTGCTGCGACTCGTGGTCTTGATAATTGCGTAATGGAGATGTTATAATAAGACCGATAACCAGCGAGGGGCGGCAATTGAACGAGAATTGAAACGACACGATCGTTTGCAAACACAGACGAAGCACGTGGAATCAGATTAATCGTCTCTGTAGGGAAAAGTTCGAGCGCCAGGAGAGCAGATACTCGCGTGGAAATCGGCCGACGCGGTCGCCAGCGAGACCGACTGTTATTTCTCCGTTATGAATAATGCATTCGCGATTGGGACTGCTGATACCGAACGAGCACATATAATTACGATCGGCCGTGATAATTGCGAGGAACGCCGGGAGAGATTCTCCGATTCGGGGTTGGGCAAACTTTCAGACGCCTTTAACACTGCCTGACTGATAACTGGACTGCGGATTGTGTGCATTTATGATATAAATTAGTATAATAAACATATGCTAAACATAATCGAAAGGTATGTGTATTCGTGCAAAATGAAATATAGATATTATTGTATTAATTGTAGAATATATTCAACGTACATTATAAACATTACACTACAATATAATTGAACAAAAATCACTCGATCATAGTATGACTTGTATTATGTGCGATTTGGTACTTTGTACGACGCGAAATGCGGAAGAAATAATAAAATCTTTTTTTTATTGATGTAACATAAAAATTCCAATTTATCCGTATTTTGTACATGGATGTGTAGTTTCTTTGTGCAAATGGAAAAGCAAAAGAAAATAACATTTAACGAGAAAAGAAATAAAAATGTATTATTTTTTAACATATTATATAAACAAATGGGAATTTTGCAAATCTATTTACACCATCAAAATCGTCGTTCAAGAACGTAAATTTCATTATTTTACGGCAAACCTATATCTCTAATGGTTTCCGAGATATTCAACAAAGTATGTTCTGCACCCCCAACTTTGAGGGCTGATTTCAAACCCTTAAAGTGGATTGATAGATCGATCGCACACGGCGCAACCGAACCAGTTTCAAACCACTCTGGAACTAGTTGCTTGTGACCGTGGATCTAGGCAAAACAAAGATAATGGAGTAGATAAAACAAAGAGCGCAAACGGTTTGCAACACTAATTTCAAATCGGTTGCGCCGTGTGCGATCGGCCTTACACACGTAAATAGCGTACCTTAAACAATCAAAGACTTGCAGACCCGTTCCGACTGACAGGAGCATTCGCAAAGGTCTCCTCTAAATAATGAATAATTATTTTTAAACAAAAGCACATCCAAGTAAAACGTTAAAGCCCGAGGTCGGATACTTTCCGCGCGGACCTCGTATCCAAACTGAAGCAAATCTGGTTCTAATAGGTGCATAATGAAAAGACGATGACCGTCGTAAATAATTTCCATCGAGAGGGTCTAATGAAAGTTCCGATCTCGGCGCCGTGAACCCCAACCGATCCACTCGGTCAGATCGTAAAAAGATAATGAAGAAAGCCGGTGGATGTATCCCGAATAATTCGAGGGGCCGTTAAATGGGAAGCCGAAATGCCCTAATTGTCGATACAGAGACCCCCTATTGGGCTCGCGGTACGTATAATTACACGAGAATGACTCGGCGCGACTCATCGGAGCTCCTTCGGTTCTTATCGCCGCGGTGCTTGGCCCTCTTCCATCCGACCAAAGTCATTTAATCCCATGACAACGTCGGGAGGTTCTGACCTCCGGCTCTGGTAAGGTATCCGAGTCATTTTGCGGATCATACTCGGTTACTACGCCGCTTTGAACCACGACCGAACGATGAGCAACGGCCCGGACCGCTTGATTCCACCGATTGCGCCGCCTTTATCTCGGTATCGTTGTTATTAATTTCCTTCCGCGATTATGCGCGCTGTGACTAAGCACCGAACCGGCCGACTCGAAAACTAATGGGATTCCTGGCGAGGTACGAGCATGGACGAACGAGAATTAAACCTCTGGAGGGATCACGAGGTAGATGACTTCTAGCTTATCTATTGGACGATTTTTAGGATTGGCTATAGAAATTAGTGTTTTGTTTCGAATGGGATTACTAAAGGAAGCAGGGCGAGTTGTTAGCGAGTTGTTAGCGAGTTAGAGGGAAGGTTTATGGTTTTGTTGTGCGAATGGGATCGATCTACTACCCACGGTTGGTAACCCGCGAGGACTGATGGATACTCGTGACCCCCACTCGCGCCTACTCTCTTTTGCTTCTTGTTTTATCGCCGTTTTCAGTCGAGCGAGAGCCATAGGAATCAACGTATTAAAATCAAAACCACTAAACTCGTATTTATTATCTAAAATCAGGGTCGCTGCAACAACAGGTTTGTTGCATGGGTGAGTTTGGTTTGGGTAGTGTAATGGGTTACGAGTTGAATCCTTTGGAGTATCTTCTGGGGAATTTTTTACGCTGTGTTATTGTTTTTTCCTGTTATAATTTTCGGGGCGCAAGGTGTTTCACTGTCTACTGAATTTTGAATGATCTACAAATTGGGAGTCTCCTATACTAAGAAGTAAGTTGAAGAAGCTTAGTGTAACTTACTACGGTATTTTTGAAACGTACGCATTATATTTCCCTTAAAAAAGTCCTTTATTATTGTAGCTATTCGAGAGTGAGAACGAATTTTTCCATACGCAGTTTTAATTTTCGGTTAAACTTTGTCTCAGGGGCCCATTTTGGTTTCATCAACAAAAGAAATTTCATTTCTTCAAGCAAAGTATAACACGTAGAATATCATACTAAGCTACACTAATCGCACTCAGCTAATACAGTTTTGAAATCAAAGGTAATAGTCCTCATTTCATTAGAAACTCCAAAGTTTCTCCATAAATACAAGAGGAAATAATGAAACAACTTCAAGATCAACAGAAGGATTCAGATAATCTTCATACCGAAAGCTCTCATGCCCAAAGGAGAAAAGCCAGGAGTTGATGAGTAATTTCAGGCAATTAGATTAGTTGTTCCAGTTAGTGTAACACCCGGGCAGCGTCCATTACAACAATTATCTCTGGGATAAGGTAATTAAGAACAGTTACTCTCTGCAGAAGGATTCGCGCACAAAGGCAACGAACCGAGATTTGAATTACGCGTGCCACTGCGATTCTTTTATTGATGAAGCAATTAACGTGTACGCCACCAGAGTCGTAGGAAAACATCTTACACAAAAATTTGCAAATTTACGAACTTACGTATATTAGGTTGTCCCAAAAGTTTCTTCCCTTTCATTAATAAGTAATGCATAGGCAATATTTTATGTCTAATGTTACGTTATTGAATTGCGTACGATTCATTTTCCTCCACTGCTGTTACAACATTAACATCTAAAAAATCAGTTGTCTATTTATATAAATATTACCACACGAAATAACTGAGTGCAAGTCACGGAAGAAACTTTTGGGACAATCTAATATATGCAACGTTGGGAGGAGACATTTCTTTTGTACATCTATGACACATTTTAATAGAAAGAAAAAATGTAAATCAATTGAAAAAAGGAGTAAAAATATTTTTTAAAGGAAAATTATTCATTTGATACATTTGTACTTTTCCTCACCTTCAAAACATAGAATTATTTCTAAACCAATGTTATTAGACATCCCACGTCTAGTTTGTACACTTATGAGATATTTTAATGAAAGAAGTGTAAGTAAATTATAAAAAGAAGAAGTAAAATAAAAATATTTTTCGAAGAGAACTACAAATTGTTCAGTTCGACGCGTAATAAAATTGAGAAACTGATCAACTCTACAGCTCCTCACAGACTGAGACATAACTACCCCTGAACGAAGAATGTCTTACGTCTATCCTCTATGACACGTTGTAATAAAAGGAAATTAAATAAATCGTGAAAGGAATCCTCACAAAAATATTTTTCGGGGCAAAATATAAAGTATTCATTCTTCACCATGAAAGAATTTAAAAGACTCGCCAATTCCACTTTTCCTCGCCTACAAAAAATAGAACTATCCTTGAACCAAGAACATGGTTTAACATCCTAGATCCCAGAAATTTACTTTATTATACTTTATACAAAAACTCGATTTACGTCAAATATTGCCAATACGTTATCATAAACCAATAAAGAACCCTAGTAGCAGACGCGTTAAAAACGATCGCTCCGTTTCGACCTGAGGTCTCGAGGGATCCGAGCCCGGATCGACGTTAAGGTCCGCATTTGCATACCGAAGGAATCCTGAAAGAACGATCAAACTGGCACAAAACGCGAGGAGAGGCAGGCCAAAGGCGTATACCGAAGCCACGTGGCGTGCGCGCTTCTGTGATTGCAGAGTTCAGTCCGTCATTACGTGACCTCACCGTGGCCTTTTCGCGAAGGGGCCTTCGAGGTTCAGGCCGAGCGTGTACGTGCACATACAGCGGTACCGAGCCACGTAATATCCTGGAGGTACCGGAACGCGTGTTCCAGATCGCTCAAAATGGAAACTTAATCGCTCCTCGATCATTGAAAGAAGTTAACCGACACCTGGACGCAAGCGTATCTCGCGTGGATCATTCATAAAAAGCGATGGGAGATCATTAATTCCGATACGTGTCGATTCATAAGCATTGTGTATCGAGGCATCGAGAAGGTACTGAAATAAGTCGTCACGGATGGTGGTGAGATGTACTCGTTCATGTTTCTTCTAATATGAATGTGAAGTATCATTCAAACCTCCACGAGACAACTAATCTGGCATCGAAGTTGCGTAACTATGTTCGGGAACGGGACCCGCTAGACTAATCTATTTTCGAAGTCTACCTTTGTTTTTGTTTTCAGGTAAACCAGTGTAGAGAAATCTTGCTCACCTATGTTTTTAAATCATCATCTACGTCATCGGCTGTTATGACGATATAAACTAAACGTTTCTTAAAACAAAAAATGTTTTTTAGTTCTTTAAAACATGCTTTATAATATACTTAATTGTTACTTATGCAAATTATTATTTAATAACTAAAAAAAAATCACAAAGAAATGTCGTTTTTCCTCTTCCTGACTGCAACTAACCCCTTAAGATACCAATTTTTGTCACGCTGCTGACTAAACCTAACCCCTTAAACCAACTGTTATAACATCCTCGTGCATTAAAACATTCACTGCGTACACCTGTTGGGCTTAACTGATTCGACTCGTCCTATGATTTATCCGATAGGATTAAAACACGAACGCGAGAAATGGGTCGGAATTCCTCGACCGAGGGGAGGAAAAAAAGGGTTCACGGGTGGGTTCGGCACGACTACCGAGCGAGTGCATTTGTTTGCCGTTTCCATGGGTTTCGACCTTAAAAGCGTGCCGACGAAACCGACTTCGCGGATATCCTATCTCGCGAAGGGATCTCGCCGAAGATTTTTGCGGCTCGCCGCCTGCGCCAGCAGGAATGCGTTTACGCGCTCCTGCCTTCGAGTAAATCTCGTTAAAGGCTTCCCGGGGATTAAGGGAAAAAGTAAACGGGCACGTATGCGCGCATATGCGCGTGTACACACGTATAGGCGTACGGCTGGTATATGCATAACAATTTTGCACGAGGTTTCATGGGCCAGCTGAAAGAGAAATTCACCGGTGGAGATGGTAATCTGATGTTGCGCTATCGGAGAATGCTGTGAACAGAGGAGATTATCTTCCTCACCGTTCTCGTGTAATTTAGTACGTATCGTTTGCTGATGTACGCGTAGAATACACGTGTTTGCCACGATTAATGCGGGCTAGGACTGTTTTCGGGAATGGCTCGAACGGCTCGGCTCGAGTGGCGACTGGTCTGAGCGAACAGAGTAGCATAGGGATGGTAAATAAGATTAAATGTGCCGATATGAAACAGAAGTTGATATGTTTCTTCCTCGTGTGTGTATTTACTGTTTTTATTGACACCAATATTGTCCGCGTACATTATAGTAGATAAATTAGCCGATTGCATACATTGTAGAAGATAAATGACTTCATGAAACAAAGGTTGAGAAATCTGTCTTTTAAAATTTCCTTTATAATATAAATTCAAATAAATATTGGAGAAAGTTCATTCCTTTTCAGGAAAGTTATTATAAATATGAAAAGTTATGATTATAACTAGTGCGTTGACACTTAATCTCTTCAGGGACGATTTCTTTTTGTTATTATCAAGTTTTTGTTCTTTTTATGTTGGCAGTAATTATAAAAAAATTAAATGGTCAAGAGTGTGAAGAGGTTAAATTTAAGATTTTTCAAAAAGTGGAGTTAATCACTCGAGTGGATCCACTCTTAGAATAAATAAAATTGATTCTAATCACCTACTCTCGAATAAAAATTTGTATTCATTATGTATCATGTATTTCATTTAAGTGACAAACTACTTTGACATAGTCATGGAACTGAAAAGTACTTCTTACAATGTTTTACAAGTTCCTCAATTCTACTTTTTCAATTCTATTCTTATCTAAATACAGAAATACAAAAATACAACGATACAAAATATCTGACCGTATGGAAATCTCATTGCTATTATCTAAGACAGAATATAATATATAAAATATATTTGATCTTTCTGTAACAGTTATATACTAAATGTAATGTGATATTACAAAGAACTTCTTAACTTTAAAGTTTACATATTTAGGAACTATTTCAGCCTGAATTGTTTGTACTTATAAATTTTAATGCTCTTTATAATCTTCTAAGTGTTATCAAGGCTTTCTACTTATATTCATCAAAACATCCACCTATTGTACCCATCGACCCATCCTTTTTCTTGCACCATCTAAAATTAACCACAAAAATACAGTTATTACGGTCCACCACAACCGTCCGACGCTTCAACGGAACACCGAATCCCGCAAATAGCGGACTTCCACCTGGCCAAGAAGGGGGGAAAAAATCCCGCCACGAATTCCTTCCCAGTGTTAAACACACGGTACGTGGATCGCAACTGTACGGTTATAATTACGCGCGCAGCATCCAGCGTAATTGCATACCGAACAATACATAGTAGCAAACACCGATGAACCGAGGCGAGCCCCGGTGAACCATCATGGCAGCGTCGTTCTCGCTCATGCGCCGAGGGAAAAATTAATTTCGTGACCTCGTTCAGGAAGAACCTGCCACGGCGGAGGCGTAGGTGGGTCAAGAAGGTAGACGAAGAGAAACAAAGAGAGCCAGAAGGTCCCACAGGGGCTGACCCTCTGACCCTATCAGCCGGGCCTCTCTTCTGTATTGTTTATAGCGCTGAACCGTACACCGGCGTACGAGACAGCCATTGTTTCCCGGGGACCCCTATTGTCTCTGGGGTACCTTCTCCTTCCTGCCGGACCGCCACCGTGCCGCAATTTACAAAGATATAAAGCCAGAACCTAATTATCGCCGGGTAATTGCTCAATTCGGATTTGACGTCAATAAGACGCCACCTGCGAGCTTTTTAGAGAAAAAAGGAGACTCGACGAGTATGACTCGCCGGTGAAAAATGAATTCTAATTGGAGGAGGTTTCTGTGCGGCAAAAGGAGTGATCTGTCTGTATTAGTTGGGTTTTAAACTTCATTGAGGAATAATTTTAGTGGGACCAATCACAATTGAAATATAATATAATTTCTTTGAGATATTTTAGAATGTGATTGTTATAATTTGTTTACGTTTCGAATGTTTATTTCAGAGCCATTCTTGGATTCTACAAATGGTATCGTTGAATTAGTTATGGAAATATACATTGAAGTTGTGGAATGTAAAGAGATATAAATAGATGTATTCATAAATATAAACATTTATAAATAAACATATATGTGTATTATATATATATAGTATATTCATAAATGTAAATATATATGATAGAAAGAATAAATAGGTCTTTTTTAAGTCAACATTAATTTTTACACGACAAAGTGACTAATTAATACCAGAGTCTCTAAAATTTCGTAATGGAAAATTACTTTTAGAAGACCCTCTAGAGTAAAATTATATATTCTTCGATATATTTTAAAGCATAAATGCTAATGGTTTTGCTACAAAGTCTGGAAATTGTAAGATCGATTGAACTAAATAAATATACACTTAAAATGTATCTATATATAACAACAAAAAGAAATAAGTCTTGGCTGTAACTTGCACCAAACAAAAAATCCAGAAAAGAAAATCGGTATACAAATGCTGCCACAGTATCAAGAATCAATAAACAAACTATTATATCTTCATTAGCCCTCAAAGATTTCTATTCGTGAACAACCAAAATTACAAATCAGGATAACTTCGCATGTACTTAATAAATATAAACTCTCCCTGCTATGTTTGTCACAAGGTTGTGTTCCGTGTTACTCGCAAGTGCCACGATGCAGAAGTAACCCTAACGGATGATTGAAGATTGAATGACTTCGCAACACGCCGTTAACTTCAGCGTCGCTGTAAAATCCTCCTCGACCGGGTTAGGTTAGAGGAGTCGATAGGAGAGAAACAAGCTCGAAACTGATTAGAAGAGAAGAAACGCCGTGGGGTCCGATTTTTTCCCAGACGTCCGTTTCTCCCGATGATCAACGCTGAAAGTGCGACAGTGCGTGAAATTAAGAACGGTACGAGAGACATGCGTGTCTGTGCGCATCGGTCATCGAAGTCGTAATCACTGTGATCGACGTAACGTCGGAAGAGCTAGAGGTCGAAGACTCGTGCTCGTATTCCTCGGGGGTAGAGCCACATCCTGTTCCCCTCCCCACACTCCGTTTACTCCCCATATTTATGTCTTATTTCTGCCTGGCTCGTACTCTTCCTATGTTCCGGATGCGAATGATAAATCTTTCATGCTTGCGAAACTTTCAGCGCGCGTCGATATAGCTCGAATCGATTCTAGAGGAGACGTGGAAAGCATGACGCAAAAGGAATCGTTCGAATGTCCACGCGTGGAAAGGTGAGTAAAATGTAATGGTAATGTCAGGATGGAAGGTCAGGGTGGGTGGTGGGCGAAAAGATCAAACCCTTCACTTGCAGCGGTGACAACGTGACTGGATACGGTGGTCCTCGAAAGCACGTAATCAGGAACGAGATCGTTTTGTATGAATGTTTTCTATAAGTGGGATCTTCTATTTAGGTATTTATTACATTATTTTTTCTTTTAGCTGCAGCTATTATTAGGGTCTTCAAAAGGTCCACATACGAGAAATTACTTCTATGGTGTAATTTGCTACAACAACCTTCTTAAATAATCCACCAGTAGGATATCAATATCTTCAAGAAATTAAACAGACATATGAAATTGAGGAACATAAAGCTTCATCATTCTATTTTATTTATCTCTATATTAAAAGATCAGACCTTTCACTTGCATCGGTGACAACGTGACTCCATATGGTGGTCCTCGAAAGCACATAATCTACGAACGAGCTCGTTTAGTATCAATGTTTCCTATAAGTTTCCGTAATCATTATGAATCCTAAATGCAAAAAATTCGTAGTCTATTAATAACAAATCCATCACTAATCAATCATCTAGCCAATAACCCCATTAATTTAATAACCCCAATAACCCCATTTGCTTACACCAGTTTTCGTGTAGGGCCTGAAATAGGCGACACTTCGTCCGAAAAATCGCGTGATCGTGGGGTTAAACACCCGGCAGAAAGCGTCCAATCAGAATCAGGAGAGAAAAACCTGTCCCTGTCCCTCTGCCATCCTAATGAAAGGCTTCCTCGTCGATGGAAAAGCATAGGACCGAGAGAGAAGAGCGGAATTTGCGTACGCGGCGCAAGCGCATCGACGACATAATCACAGTGATTGACAGTAACGTCGGCAAAAGTAGAGACTCCGGTGTTCCTTGAGGACAGATCGCGTCCTTCTTCAACCTTCCATCCCCCATGGAGACGGAGGTATCTCCCCGTTGGGAGTTTTTCATGGCCTCGCTGGAACGACGTCGATGCAGGTGGACGAGCACACGATCATCCTGCCGGCACGAGGCGGTGTTTCGAGACGAGTTTGAAAAGTGCCGTCGCGGCCTACCTCTAATGACAATGTAGATGTGGATCAAGGTAATGATGATGCGTGGCTTGGCTGCCATGGCGGACGGTTCACGGCTGCGAGCGCATCCGTGCGTAAATCGCGAGGATGACGGGGAAGCTGTTGACGTGTCATGAGATGCGACGCGGAGTTTGAATTTGCTACGATCATCTGTGCACTCGTGTTCGTTCTTTTTCGTTCGCGTGTTTTTCGCCATCGAACTTTCTCTCTAAGTGGCGATCGCTTGGATGCGCCTTCGCGATATGTAGTTCAAAGTGACAAGAAAGTTGAAATTTAAGAGAGAACTCGGTTGACGCTCGTGAATATGTATGTCGAGCGACGTTTCCTGCATCCTCGACTCATTTCAGACCGCAACCTTTCTTTTCAGGTTATCTTGGTACGAGAACATGGATTTCTTTTAACATGATCACCCTGTACGCAAGTGACTGGGATTTTTCCAGATATTCGAATTTATTAATGGAAAATTTAGTTATAAGTATATATTGATATATATTGAAATATATTGTTCGTTTACTGTGTATACGTATACACATAATAAATTAAAATGCTAATATTCATATACTGTATATACATATAAGTAATGTGAATATTAATATTCATTTAGTGTATATGCATACAATAAATTTTAATATTATTGTTCATTTACTGCATATGCACACAATAAATTTAAATATTATCATTCATTTACTGTATATACACATCATAAGTTTAAATATTGTAATTCATTTACTGTACGTTCATGTAATAAATTGAAACACTAATATTCACCTACCGTATATACACATAATAAATATGAATATTAATATTCATTTATTGTATATACAACTAGTAAATTAAAATACTAATATTCATCTACTGTATATGGATATAATAAATTTAAATATTATTATTCGTTTATTGTTTTCATTAATTATCATTCATTTATTTTATTCATTGATGATACGCATATAATAAATTTAAACACTGTTATTCATTTACTGCACAGATACAGCCACAATAAAATAATTGTAAAACAGAAGGTGGACGTATACATCAGCGTCCTCGAGGAGGTTAATTGAAAGCAGAAAAAATCTACCACTGCCACGCGTATCATCACGTTCATCACAGACATGCTACCACGAGCGCGCGATCGATCTCCGCGAATCGATACCCGCCACCATACGAACGCCGTGCCCCCATGGAATGCCGCGAACGCTTTCAGTGGAAGAAGGGATTCCGCGAATTTGCGCGACTCGATGGTGAAAACGCACGTCGGAATTGGAACGATCGCAATTAAAAGGAGGAATGGACGATGCACGGAAACAGAAGCACGTAGTTCTCTCCGCCGCGGTTCTACCGCGTTCCCTGTATGTATACACGCGCTGAACTTTCACCGCAATTAAACTAAAAGCGCAATTTCAGCCCGCGTTCGCTCCTACTAGGGGTTAATGGCTCCGCTCCGCCGGGGTCGCGTTAACGTTTGACGTAACGCGCAATTCTTCCAGACGGCGAACGAAAATTGGATCAACGTCGCCGGTTGTACACTTCGTGAGCGAAAAGTGATTGATTCCGAGCGGCTGGGGGCTCCGCGCGCGATCCGTCTTACGCAATGAGCGGCTCTCGTGATCATTGCAACCTTTCCGCTCGAAATTTCATTTTATCGCCGCCGATCTGGCGGGGGCCTCTTTTTTTACACGCGGTTGATTTATATCGATTCGCGACGCTGATTCGTGCAACACGTCTCGGCTCGAGGGACGTCGAGTCATCGATTGATTCAATTTTTATTTAATTTTGATTTATTTTTGGGAGGCGTCGACGCGAAAGGCTCTGAGTGGAGATGATGAATATTGGTGTTCGTTGTTTTTGATGTACGCGTTGTTTATTATTGTTGGATTGTGGATATCTGCGTATTTGTGACAAGTTTGAATATATGAAAGTATGCAAGGGTATGAACAAATGCATAAGTATATAACATGTAAAACATGAAATACGTGTTACGAAAAGTAGGGAACAGAACATATCTTAAGCTCATTTTGAACAAATATTCTACTATCTACACGGTGGCTAATCGAAAGTAACAGTAAAAGAATGTTAAAACGACTGAAACCACGACTACATCCAGTTAAAATTGGCTATTTCAAGAAGACCATCCTATCTACCTTAAAAAGTCTTGACTATCTACTGTAATAATAATCACAATTGGATATGTTAAATGAATATATCAATATTTATTTAACAATGAAAATCACTTTGTGAATTATGCAGGATGATTCAAACAGAGAACCACTTCATCATGAATTGAGAATTATACTCAGAGGCTGAGATTAGGTCTGATTCACTTCCTTCTCAAATATCCCAATATACACAATTCTAGTTATCGCTAACTACCTCACACTCCATTAGCGTCATCTCGATCCGATTTATTTGATTGTCTTACAAACTTTGAGTCCAACTAGCACTCCCTGTCAATCCATTGTCACATCAGAATTAATCCGCGTAAGAAACCAACGGCAGCCACGCGATCTGGAAGGCGTAACGTATCCTGACGTTAATCGGGGATCGTTTTCTTCTACGTTCGCGCAGCGACTGGTACCTTATTACCCATTAAGATCAATCACTGTTTTTATTGGCTCGACGGATAGACAGAGCCGTCGGGATGCTCAACGAACGACAAAAGGGTGGCCGACTCGCGGACTTTCCTCTCCGTTCGATACCTTTCTTGCACTTTCTACATTCCATCGCACCGCTTCACGCGCATCGTCGATTACGCGGTAATAAGTGCTACACGCTTTTTGCCGCGGCTGCCGCTTGATTAGGTTTTTCACATTATGTAAACAGTTACGGGGGGTATACGTTGTCTCGCACGGTAGCTGGTCGTGGTTTTTGTTTGTGGCATGGAGTGTGATATTGAATAATGTATGGGGTGTGACTGAAATAGAGGAACTTAATCATTTGCACCCTTAAGATTGATTACATTGTCCAGACAGTTGGAAACTGTCGTGTATTATTATGAATAATAAAATAAATGTATTTTTATTGAACTATGTGTATTTATGTATGTTTATGTTTGAAGTGATAGAAATCTTAGGTTTGAAAGAAGACGTGTAATCTAAGAATAAATTATTATTAAGATTCTTGTTCTTTTAAACTAAATATTTTTCATTGCACCGTGTTCATTCTTGAATGCTTATGTTTGGATTAGTACAAATTATAAGATTGAATGAAGACTTGTAATCTAAAAATAATTATTACAGTAAAATTGAATACCGTTAATATACCTACTGTCAACATGAAAATACTGTCTAAGTAGGTTTGGGCTAGTTTTTGGCGGGGACAGCAATATCGAATACCGTTAATGTACATACTGTCTACGCAGAAACACTGTCTGAGTAGGTTTGGGGTAGTTTTTGGTGGGAGCGAGACAATTAAATACTGTTAATGTACATACTGTCTGAATAGGTTTGGGGCAGTTTTTGGTGGGACGACAATATTGAATACCGTTAATGTATTGTACCTACTGTCAATATAAAAATACTGTCTGAGTAGGTTTGAGGTAGCTTTTGGTGGGAGCGGCAATATTAAATACCGTTAATGTATTCTACTTACTGTAAACATGAAAATACTGTCTGAGTAGGTTTGAGGTAGCTTTTGGTGGGAGCGGCAATATTAAATACCGTTAATGTATTCTACTTACTGTAAACATGAAAATACTGTCTGAGTAGGTATATTGAATTCAATCAGCTCAAACACAGAACATCTTCAATCTATCATCCGCAAATTCCTATTCACCAAACCGACCAGAATCTCATCAGATCCAACCGATTCCGATTCAATCCTCGTAACAAACCCACAGAAACATGCGAATACCCATCAAATCGGTTCTTGAAATCCACCTATCCCGTAATAACCGCCTTTTTCAAGGATCCTCGATCCTCGGAGCCACCTGGTGCACCGATTCACCGTCCACCTATTCCCGTCTCCGGCATCATCTTCCTCTAACGTCTTCGTCGGACGCCAGCATTCTCCACCGTCGGAGAAGCGGCTCCGGACTCGGAGAAGATCGGTCCAAACGGCCCGGGGCGGTATTTCAGGAAAGGTGAAACTGGCAGGATTTTACAGGAGGATGGTCCGAGCTGGACGCACGCGCCGGGGGCAACCGGAGGCTCGAGCTCTGTAATCACTTTTCTCTCTTTCTCTTCATCCTCCTCGCCGGCAACGATCCTCCTCCTCCATCGCACGAAACGCACACGTGTGCTCTCCAAGCAAATGGGGGAGGTGGGGGCTTGTCGTCCACTCACACACCGGTGTCTGGCGAGGTGCATGATAATTCTAGACGGGAGCATGGGGGTTTTACCGTCGCGCGTGTATGTGCCCGGTCGCCCATGCGCGAGCGCGAGCGCGGTGAATCCCCTAGCTACACGACACGCTCGCGCGCGTCCTACTCCGCCAGCCACACATCTGCGTAATTGTCCCCGCCGGCAGCATTCGACCCGACGTTCTGTTGGACGTAGTCCATATATCGTACAGGTCCGTTCAAAAATGGGGGAAGTGTGTCTGGGTGCCGGACGAGGCTCAGGGTGATCGTGGAGGACGTTCGAAGGAGGTTCGAGACACTTTACGCGTTCCATGGTGGGCAGTGATGGGCAAAACCCTAGGTTTCGAATGAATCTGAAGTTTGCCAATATGTTTGTCTCGTTTCCTCTTTTGAACATTTTCCAGAGAAAGAAACGAGACAAACACATCGGGAAATTTCAGATTTATTCGAAGCCTAGGGTTTTGCCCATCTCCGATGGTGGGTCCCATGGAAATTACCTCGTCGAGACACATTTCACCAGAATTCACCGACACCAGTTTTGGATCGACACTTCTTGCGTTAAATTATGAAGAGCTTCTAATTCAAAGATTTATCTACTGTTATCTTTTAGGTTGTTGGAGAGATCGGTTGGGTAGAAATAAACGGGACGCGGTTACGAGAACGAAGGAATTTACGTGACGAAGGAATTACGTCCGTTACGTGACGAACGAACGATTGAACGAATGTATGAATACATTTATATCGTTGTAAAACATCGCAAAACGCATCAAGTACGTCAAACAAGGTATTTAACATTCTTATTAATCCTGTGGCGTAAATTGAAAGTCCCTAGATCATAAGTTCCCATCTAGTTTAAGTTGGTAGTAAGGGTATTGTAACGGTTATTGGATGTGGAGTTCGACGAGTTTTTTTGTATAAGCAAAATAAAATAAATTGTTCTTGTTGCCTGTTAAACAAGCGTGTCGATCAGTTTCCCTTACAATCCTTTCGGTACTACTGCCCCCTATAGGCAGCATACACGAAACGCTTTCCGAGTTCTACTGTCATCTACAGGCTGCGATGACAGATTTGGCTCTCATTGTCAGTCGCGCATGCGCACTGGATTTAGCGTCAGTAAAGCATCTAATACGGCCATAAAATTGGCGCTCTTAAGCGCTCCAAAGAAATATAAAGTTATAAATGAAAATTGGAAATTCTTAGCATGCCATAATATTAATCATGTGGATAAATTATAACATGGGGATGGAGGTTGAAATAGTTTTATAGACAAAATATATTTTTTATAATTAATAGAACGAGTTTTCGTGGTTTTGGCGCCAACCGTTGCCATGGGGTCATACATCGTTTCTTATACAGCATTACGCCCTCAGCTTTTTTTCGACGCGCATGCATGACTGGGAGAGCCAAATCTGGAATCTCAGCTTATAGACCCCATCCACGAAACGAATATGGTTACTTTCTATAGTATGCATTAGAAAACTATTGCGCGCGTAAGCAATTCAAACGAGCCATATGCATATCATCTACTATAATTTATGTAATTGTCCACGCAGAAAATGAATATTGCGATTAATATTCTCATCGTTCAAAACTCGGTTCAAACAAGTGTTGGTGAGTTCTGATGGGCGAAATGTGTATCGATGAAGTTTGGTGTCGGTCATTTCCGTGCGACTCTTCCTTCCGTGCCACATATTTCATTTGGACCCGTTCATTGCATAAATCAATTAACTCCATAAAACAAAAAGTCGAGAAACGCGATGAAACAATGTACATTGTTTTTTAAAATTCCCTTTATAATATAAATTCAAATAAATATTGTAGAATGCATAAATACAGATGTAGCTTTTACTGAACGTATTTCTAATGCTGACCATAATATAATTGCGAACGAACTTATAGACTGACCTGACAAAAGAAAAACTAGTAGGAAAAAGCAGAAGTTACGCAAAACCGAAGGAGTATATGTTTAATTAATGGTTACAAGAAGTTGTTGTTTATTCCCGCCTTAAATACGTACCGAAAAAAATTGCATATTTGTAGGATAACTTGTAACTCTTTATTAACAATAATGACGAAGAAATACCTGTGACGAGGATTTTCTGTGGAATATGATTCTGTAGACTCGTCTATGGTATGCTTTTGTGACTTACCTGAAACAAAAAAGGAAGAGTCGTGTTAGTGACAAAGAACAACAATTTTAGCATTCGTTATATCGCATTTATTTTGTTGCTGCATTTAAACTTTAATCGAAGAAAAGTACAGAACAAAATTTTCTCAAAGAAAAGTCTCAAATATTATTCAGTATTTCGAGTTTGAACCTAATCAGACCTTTTAAATCATAAATAATATTTCAGAAGCGCACATTGCCTGATTTGGTCTTCAGAGATATTTTAAAAATCGCTTTGCAATAACTCTCGACATCGATTGGGCCAGCCCACTCTTGTTTGTGCAGTATTCATTGTAGCATAACGTCATAATTCCATCGTTACATACATTCAATGGTACATCACAATAATACTTGACTTACGAACAAAACGAGTTATATTATAACTCGAGTTATATTTAGTAAAATAAAAATATTTCATTAGCTGATAATAAATTAAATAAATAAAATATTCCAAACTATGATACAAATAATTTCAGTGTTTTTCAAATAAAATATCATTTGAAATATTATCTTAAAAATTGTTTACAACAGATAAAATATTTTATTTCTAAAAATACTTGCACGATCCGAAATAAAATATTTATTTACTATTTACTATTTAAAATATGTATTTTATCCAGCTCTGGTGAGCCTATCTAAAGAAATCAATATTTAGAAAAATACTCTTTTCCTAAGAAATACTCTGTTCAATTATCCTACATATTTTGATACATCTTGTATTTCCTGTAACTGTTCCAAATTTCACCTTCCATTGTTTCATTAAACGACATATGTACGTCGCGAACACGCACAGAATGACAGGGTAAAAGAATCGTTCCTTGCTCTTCCACTTCTCCGAGATTCAATGGAATCTATTAAACGTAACGTTATCCTGAATTCAATGAAACTCACGTAGGAGTGTTCTATCGCATTCTACGGGGAGCGGAATCTGTTACAGAAGATTTATCAGGTTGTTGTGCCCGCATTTATCTCGTCGGATAGTTGATAATTTAGTCCTACGTACGGAGGTGTAATATTCTGATTACATATTGTGATCCAAAGCGTGGGCCGTCGGTGGGATGTATCTAATTGATAGTTTCGAACAAATTTACAGGCTACTGAATGGATTAGAGACCGCGAGGGAACGCGATAAGCAGGCGTTTGAATGTTGGGGATAATCAGTACTATTCTGGGAGACAACCGACATAAATCTAACTGGAAAACGCTAATTGCTGTTGAACGTTGCTGGTGATGAAGTAGACACTCGGCCAGAAGAGCTTTAAAGAGTATTAAGACTGTGGAACAAAGGGAAAAAAATAATACAAAGTTGTTGCATTTAAACAATACTAAACAACCTATTCCAAATGTTATTATAAAGTGGTATATCGTTAAAAGTAAAGTCATAATAATGAAAATGAATTCTGCTTCACTATAAAAATTACAAAGTGTAAAGGTATGTTCTTGTTCCATTAAAAACAGTTTGGAATAATCGACAAATCGGAAAAAGAAATTGGTTCACTTAAGGAAATTCATTTTTATTTCCACGATTTTATTTGCAATAGTATTTAATTATTCTAGGTTATTGTTTCTGTTAGATAATTAATATAACTTTGTTTTTATTTCTATACACTACAAAAATGCCTTGAAACGAAGACTGATTTGGATGGTTTTCGATGAATCATTGTTTGCTCTGTGTATTACAATTAATACAATTATCAAATGTAGTTATAATTGTCAAACTTTCCAGACCAATCAAATACTACAAAATCATTAAAAGTATCAGTAAAATCATAATAATGAAAGTGAATTCTGATTCGCCATAAAAATTACAAAGTGTGAAAGTATGTTCTTATGTGTATTACAATTAATAAAATTCAAAATACTACAAAATCATTTCATCAATGTTTAACAAAAATACAATAAGAACGTTCAATCGAGTATACATTACTACGTTTAGTACTCTTAATAAAATCATTTAAATCAACCACAATGATCAAACTGTCAAAAACAAACAAATACTACATTTACCAAAATAGATAAAATCTAGATCTCCATGTACTCTTTCACGAGCAGGCTTCCTTTGTCGAAAAATCGATTGTTTATCGCACCTATTAGCCTCTTCGAAAGCAACTCCAAACAACAACTCCCAGCAAACCACTACCTCGCGACGCCCATCCATCGAGAGCCGCCCTCGCCTGATTTAAAAGCTTCCGCAGGACCAAACGGTCGACGTTACCGAGCCGCGGGTACTCTAAACGAGTTCTGGATTCGCGCGAGTATTCCTAAGTATTCGGTGGGTTGGGTAACTACCAGCCATTCGCCAGCACACGTTGTCTGCATAATCCCCTTCGAGCTACGTTGCCCTTTTTCGTAGGGCCCTACTTTCCCCCTCGCTTTTCCTTGCGATCGCCCCGAGTCCGAACGAGGCCCTAACGATCGACGTTTGCGTGATTTATTTTTGGGAATGGCCGCGTCGACGCCGCCGCTCCCTTTAGATAAGAACACCGATCATGCCCCGAGAAAAGTAGGGTGGCAGCGAAAGGGACGCGGGATTGCGATCCCTTTTGGCCGAGTTTCGTGCCCGGAAGGAACGTCTAGGATCGTTTTGCACATTTTAACCGAGCCTGAGAACCAGACGAATCCTTCCTTCCTGGCTTTTATACTCAGGAAGAAAACTGATATTATCTCTGGCTGCCAGAGAAGGATGTATCTACTTATACTCGAGAAAGAGCGCAGAGGGAGAATTATGGTTGTAATATAATACGATGTTGTAACACAATGTCCAGTGATCTGCGAATTAAATTGCTGAGTGATCAACAATGTTGTTGATTAATTGGAATTATTGGTCTGGGTTTGGTCATGGTTGTTATAGTTCTGAAGTTTTAGGTTATTTTGATGTTTAGCGAACCCTTATGCACTTAAGATACATTTCATTTTAGTTTGAATAAGCTTCATCAAGTTTGTATGTTTGCACGAGTATGGATACAGTTCAACAAACGATATTTAGCCAAGCTTGATCAAGTTTGAGTGTTTGCACGGGTATGGATACATTTCAACAAACAGTATTTAGCCAAGCTTGATCAAGTTTGTATGTTTGCACGAGTATGGATACAGTTCAACAAACAATATTTAGCCAAGCTTGATCAAGTTTGTATGTTTGCACGAATATGGATCCAGTTCAACAAACAATATTTAACCATGATGGCACTTTCCTCGCTATATCTTCCCCTCCTCCTCCTCTTCTCCTCTTTATCATCCCCTTCTCTTATCCCACTTTTTATCTTCCTAACTCCTATGTAGCAAAACAATCCTACCGTGAGTACTATAAACTACGAATAATTATTATTTTCAGTTTCCAAATGCTACGAACGTCCCAACTACCGATGAACTTATCCCAAACATTAACCCTCAAACTTTGCCTCACCTGAAAACCAATACGCGAAACTACATATAATCTCGCGTCGATATCTGCCACGAAGTCTGTAACATTATATCCACCGAATTACCAGATCTAAAATCAACCGTCGCGGCAAACGAAACCTGCCACGGTCTCACACACGCGCCTTTCGCAACCGACTGCTTTCTCAGGGCGTATGTGTGCCAGGCTTCCTCTCGCGAAGGGTCGATACAACGATTTTTACCACCGTGCTATCGCCTCGTTTCACACTCTGCTCGCCTCGATCGTGGTTTCTGCATTTTCGAGCGACAACCGTCGTTAATCAAACAAACCCGGCTGGAAAGGCTCTGTTTCCAGGTAACCCCGGAGACGCATTCCCAGGATACCCTGGCCTCGGGCAGAGCGAATAAATTTCCTAGAAAACCGCGGCAGCTAATTGAAAAATCCCCGATAGCGATGCATCATCCTCTGCTTTCTAAATTATCCGCTAAACGGGCATAGGTTCCACGGAAAAGGTGTGTACGGAGAGCAATGACGCATTAACAGGCCTGCCCTGGCTGAGAGACAGCATGATCACGAGCTCACGATCGCCGGGGCCGGAAAGATACAAGCCTAAGCTTATACCGGGAGACAAACTGCACACGTTTCTGGGCGGCCGGGAGCATCCTTCTTTCCCCGCCGTGGCTTCTCCTTTTCTTTCAGCGGCGCAACATGTGTTACGATTTCGACATGGCCGGGGGCCCGGCGTTCCGCGGAGCGTTTCTAAATCACGGCGTCGCCGTATTCGTCGTCGTTGTTCCACAAGATATATCCACGGAAACCGAGACCCGGGGCCGCCGTCACGATTACCTTATTGTGTTCATACTAATGGGCTCCGAACAGCGTTACCTTGTTCGCCGGGTCGGCAGGGGTACAGGTCGTCCCAAAATTCACGATTGGTGGCGTCCATTGGTTGGGAATCCCGAAAACTGGGAATAATAATCTCGGTAGATCCAGTGGATTTCTATTGCGTGGAATCTATTAGGTTGTCCTAAAAGTTTCTTTCGTGAGTTGCATTCAATTATTTTCCGTGGCAGTGTTTATATAAATAAACAATCTAATTTCTTAGACATTGATGCTGTAACAGTAATGGAGCGAAATGAATTGTACACAATTTTGTAATGTAACATAAAACATAAAATATTGTGTATCTATTAGTTATTAATAAAAGGAAAGAAACTTTTGGGACAACCTAACAGTCAACTCATGGACTAATGGTGGAGTAACAATATAGAATTGTATTAGGTTATTAGATAGCGGATGTTCATGTATTTATGGCGAATTGAAGTACAATAAAACCTTGATTATCCGAAGTCACATTATCCAAATTGTTTGGTAGGTTTATTAACCTTTTGGCTGCGAATATGGCCTGCGAGTATGGATTAGAAACCGTTCCAACATTTGCCGCGGGTGATTTTCTCTTCAGAAGTGTTTGCAGAATCCGACAACGTAATGTAAATTCGACCTAGGTGAATAACTTTTCATTAAAATACAAAAGTAATTCGTGAAAAATTCACGCATCATCATCTTTTTGAACTTCGGTGTTCATTTACAGGCATTCAAAGGAGCAGATAATTCTAAAGGCATATGTCTTTATATTCAGAAAACACTCCTCTATCTTTTAAGACTAAATAGAACTTTCTAGCGTTCGTAGTTTTCAAGTAGTACTACGTTTTATCTCAAAACCAACCGTTTTTTCAAAATCTCGTATTTCGCGAAAACTAAGGGTGATGGAGCAACTTCAATTTTGGATTCGTATTTAGGACGAGGAACCCTATAAGAATCACCTGGTGGATATCGCGGAAAAAAAATCGTGTTGGACAGTGTAATTAGTTCACAAGTCTCTAAAAATGTAAAAAGTCTCTAAAAATGACAAGTAGTTCCTCCTCCTCCATTCTTCTGCCACAGGCGCACAATAGAGTAGAGATAGGAGGAAATTATGAGGTAAAGAGGAAAGAGGAGCGAAAAAGATGAAACGGAGAGCGTCTGGCGGTCCGGTTACGTCTCCCAGGGAAAGTCTGCAGCTCTCGTGGGCAGACGCATGCAGGAGGCAATATATCTTCGGCACACTCGGAGGCGGAGAGCACGTCTATTCGGTCCACGGCTTCGCTTCGTCTCCTGTTTATGACAATCTGTACTACCAGCGTGGCGAACACAGCGTTACCAGCGATCGTCGCTTGTCGCGAGCCTCGCGCTCACGCGATCTTCTGATTGCAACAGAGTCTACCGGAAAGGAATGATTGGGGCACGGGTTGTGATCACGTGACAATTTTTTAACAGCGTAGCAGCTTCCACAATCCCTGAGGTCTCCTTCTCCCTTCTCCCCAAAACACTTATCTATTTTGTATTTTATTCGCTCTGAAGTATCTTTACTGTTTGAACTCGTCACAATTCCTTAGGAATATTACATAATTTACCTAAACAAGGCTCTATCACATAAATAGAAAAAACCCCTGATTTCAGTCAGACTAATGTTAAATCATCTGAGAAATCATCCAGTCAGTACCTTGTCGTAGAGCAATTTTCTCCTGCAACTATTTACGGCTTCATAAAATAACAAGGTAGCTAAAAAAATTGCACATGATTGATACAACATGAGTCGCACCTTGATACTGTGCAATTTTTGTACGAAACCATTCTATGACTACTTATGACGGTCTGCTACCAGCTCGGAGAACACGTGATCGCGGGATTGCGACAGAATCCAGCAGAGAAGAAGGGTGGAGGGTGTGGGGGTGGAAGATTGCGCGAGGAGCGAACAATTTGTTAACCCCTTGCACTCTCGTCGCTCTTTTTACAGCCGGTCTGTGTGCTGGTGCGTACGTGTGCATCCTCGCTCGGGTAATGAATGAGATTTATTGTGCGCGTCGATTAGCTGTTCTCCTTGTTTTACGTTTCACTCGCGCGGCTGGTTGTTAGGAAAGCTTTGTCGGTTCCTTGATCGCGAGCCTTTGTGATTTACACCTTCTGCTCGCGTTCTTACGCGTTCAGGATCTCTCGCTAACGTAATAACGAACGTGGCTCGTGTAGCGCAACATTTTGTTTTTCAGGCGGGGAATGGGGATAGATCCATTAATTCTTCGGAGAGGATGATGGTTTTTGGTGATTCATGGAGATAAGAAGTGAGTGCTAACCCTTTGCACCCGAGAGGTGACTCTCATTAGGTTATACGCAGCAAATCTATCAGCAATAATGTTTCTTTAGATTTCATTTCTTTGAGGCTCGAAATCTCAATAAAATGATTGTCGGTGCGGTAAAGGTGACCTGATTCTCAAATCTCGATAGCTTAGCATTTGCGGCAATAGAATGCTAAGAAAGCATCTCGAGTCTCTGAATTTGTAAGTCTCCCAAAAACTTCGAAGAATTCTTCGAAGAACCGACACCAAACAAAAGAATTCCGATTAGCATGTGGACGGCATAGTGTCAACATCGCTATTAATCCTGATATTTCTATCACCACCGCCATTTCTATTCGCCTACGATATAAAACGTTTCAACGCAAACACAAACGCAAGCATGCCCCAATCAAACGATCTCAACGACGGGTGTCAAGCTTGACCGACACTCGAGCAAATTTCTTACAATGACAGAGCGATTTAGATACTCGTTGCACTCTATCTCAACGACTTTATTAAATACGTTCATCAGAATTAGTTAGCCGTTAAATTGCAATCGGCGGCGTTCGATCGTACCGAGCGTCGTTTGTCGCGCGCGGTGCGCAGGCGAGCGTTTATGCAACGCGCGGGCACGCCGCCGGTGCATTTAGATGATGAAAGATAAAATGGGCGAAAGAGCACGAAACGAAACGTAATAATCTTGTTAAAATTCTCCACGCCTCGGCTCGAGCACACCGATGGAATCCTTCGAAACGCGCGTATCTCGCGGAAATCCTCGTGAAAATTGTTCATTGGGAAAACAGAAACGAGACCGCCGTGGAATTTCGGTTGATTCCAACATTGGTTGCCCTAGGGCTTCGCGTTTAGAACGCCGAGAGTTGAAAAGGTGGGATATCGAGCAAATAAAGGTGTTACGTCAGCTTCCATAGGTTAAAAACATCTATTGTTTCCGCTTTGCATGCCCATGGAAAAAATCCACTCGCGGATTATAATTGCCACGTTCGATATCTGTCTACGTATATTGTTCCAAGTTTATCGGGCTACGTTATTTCTTCATGGTTCAAGTGTTACGGCAAATTTGCGCAAGCATTGGGAATCGAAGTCCTTGAATCGAGAAACTTTCTTTCGCGTTGAAAATATGTACTATATATGTGATGCTTTTGTTTGGAAACTACAAAGTGTTTTGATGTATAGTTTCATCTATTCATTCATCTTTGAAGAAGGTTTACTAATTTTTGCAGGAAAAGAAAATTAATATTTAGAAAGTCCTTGCTCGAGGAATTTTCTTTTGGGTCAAGAATATGAACCATACATGTGATGCTCTAGTTTGGAAATTACAGTGTTTCGATGTATAGTTTCACCTATTTAATCATCTCTGAAGAAGGCTTACTAATTTTCACAGGAAAAGAAAATTAATATTTAGGAAATTGTAGGCTAAAATATAAATCGTTTCAACGTTTACATTGCTTCGTAACTTCTATAATATGTTACGCCTACTTTGTCGAGCCGAAACGAATAATTCAAAATTGTTTTATAAGTCACAAAATTTCTTAAATAACCAAGGACACAACTCCGAAGAATAATGAGATATTAGCTACCCTTACGTATCTAAAAATATTAAAATTCTGTCAAATCAAGTGAGCGGTATGAAACGCTAATAGCTTTTGTTAAATGTCACCATACCTTTGGCTAGATAAAATTGAATTCTATTATTAAAGATAGGTTAATGAATGCACGTCGTTTAGATTCGACTTCTCTCGTCTTCATCTTGCCGAGTACGCGTAGACACGATTAAAGAAGCATTATTATCATTGCGAAATGCTATAGAATGGAGCGATTTCGCGACACAACGTGAAGTAAGCGTTTCGTAAAGATCAGAGGCAATTACAATCTGTCTACTTCAATGAAATTCTTAATTGCGTATTTATTACCGCGTTCGTCGCAGTCGATGACAGAAGAAAGGAATGTATCATTCGATAGAATGGAGTAAAGAGGAAAGTAATCGCGGAGCACGTGAAAATAAAAAAAAAAAAAAGGAACGTCTTGTCGCTGTAATGACGCGTCTATCTTGAAACAATCTTACAAACTGAAATTGGTCGGAGCAAGGAGAAATATGTCCTTTTACAACAGCGGGAGAAGGCTATCTTGATTACATTCAACGAGTCGACTAATCGGGAAGATCTTCTTTGCGAAGTAGTCGTACTGGCTACACTTTGAATCATTTAATCTAGTAGAGCTATGGCTATTCCATGGTAAGGTATTACTCAACCGAAGGAAGAAGACAAAAGGGAAGAGAATTAATTCGAGGACTGAAGGAAACACCTGTAAAGTATGTCTCTCCGAAGCCACGTATTTTTCACTAAAATAAGTAATAAATAAATAGAGGAACGATGAATACCGAGGCAACAAAGATGAAGAGAAGATACAAACAAGTGAAGCGAAAGAATCATTTATATATAGTAGGCTGGTCGTAGAAATTAAACTCTTCAGGGACGATTCTTTTTGTTATTATCAAATTTTTGTTCTTTTTATTGTTGACAATAATTACAATTATAAAAAACTAAACGTCACGCATGTGGCCAAGGGCGTAAAGAAGTTAATGTTCAGCCCTAAGATCAGCACTGAATCCCCAATTTTATTTATGCAATCTTCCTGCTTGACAACTAAATAAGTTAGATTAATCTCATGTTTCACTATTCACAATTAATAGTGGAAATATTATAGATTATAGCTTCTTTAGTAAAGGACGCAAAAAATTAAAAAAAAGAGGCATTACTTATCAGTAACGCAATTTTTTACTTTATACACTACACATTTACAACATTCATATTTCAAAACACATTTTGTAATCTTTATCGTCGCCGTAACGATACAAATTTGCGGTGTCCAGCTTCGGACACCTCGAATTAAGCAAACCTCCTCCTTTTTGAAGTTGGTTAAAAACATCTGCCGGTCGCTAATGCGTTAACGAAAGCAAAATTCAAGGGAATCATCTATCCAATTGCATGAGAACCCTGAATTCAAATACGATTGCTTCACTTCGATAAATATGAATTCATTAAAAGATAGTTTCTAATTTGTAACCTTTCTAAAAAAAAGAAAAAAATCACAAACACCGTGGTGTATTAAAATTAACGGTCGGCAGCGTAATTCTCAAGCCACGAAGACCGAAGGCCAATGGCACGGATCGAGGAGCGAACAGTACAGAAGTCAGGCGTCCGTTAAGTTTTCTCATTAAATAACCAGGCCAAGTGGATCCTCGCGAAATTGCACTCCCGATGACGCTGTCCCCGGGGTTATAATCACCTAGTCCGACCCACCGGGTAGGGTTCTTCGAACCCGTGAGTCTCTGTGCAGGTACCGTTCGGTTCTTGACCGGTTGAGGGTCAAGACAGGGAGGAGAACCGGAACGGTAACGCCATAGTAGGTGACGTTATTAATTGGTTAATGGAAAGAAAAAGAAGAACCCGAAGAAGGAGGCCCCGCTGGACGAGGAAGAGGAAGGCAGACGTAGGAAGGCTCTCGAGGCTGACCTCGGGCGCCTCCGACGTTGACCACCGAGGTCCGGCTGAAAGGAGCGGTCCCTGGTGGATTAATTATCATTACCCTCGTAGAAGGAATGGGATCGTGTGTACCCCACCTAACCTCACCTTCGCCGTGACTGGCTACCGCGCCCGTGCCACGACCCACTTCTGTTCCTCCGGGTATAATGAGAAGCCCGCTCGCGAGAGGAAGGAAAGGGAGCCAGGAGAAAGACGCGAGAATGGATGAAGATGGGAACAATGTTTTTGCGATCTCCAGATTGCCGTACTACGGCAGCCTCCCCCAGGTTGGCCATGGGATTGTTAGAGAAACGCAGGGGTAGTCCCGGCTTACTATTTTCTTTATGATATTTTGCATATACGAGGGTCATTCATGTTGATGTTCGTGAAAAAGTACGCTTTATTGTTGAAGATATTACCAGACTGCTTGCTTACAACGTACTTTCGAGAGAGCTAAAACGTTCGCAGTAACGAAAAGAAACAAAAGGTGCGCGACAAGTGTTGTATGCCAATATAACCTTTGTATTTCCTTTAGTTAAGATAATTCTGCCTTCTTCTCATCCTCCGTTAAACTCCAGCAGCAAATGTTTCAAATTCCTTCCTTCGATAACTGATGATTTCATTCTCACTAGTCATACCGGACCTCGACCTCGCTACCTCTCCTCTGCCGATCACTAAACTTAATTCCTAACCTTCCATTTTCTATCTTTTCCGGACCTATAAAGCCCGCTACTTTTCCCTTTGAACCAGAGAATTGTCGTTTTTCCACCAACAGACGCGAATAAAATAGTTATTCAAAGCCATCAAGACCTCTGGCATTCTTTTCCTACAGTTCATTAAAGGAACAGTCGACCAGTTCCCGACCAAAGCGATTAAAGAATTAAAATAGACACTGTGGGATTTTGTATTCGCCTTTGCCGTTTCCCAATCCCTGTCCCCACAATTTAGATTTAAAATAATCCTAGTGATTTCATTAAAATACCATGTATATTTGTTTTCTAAAAAGTTATTCATCAGGTTTTGACTGTCTTACCTAATTGTAAAATGTCGATATTGAAATCTTTTAGTGTACGGTGCTAGTGGTTTCAAGTGATTGGATCTGTGATCGTGTGTTAGAAAATTAGAGATAACTAAATGGCTGAAACAGGCAATGTGTTTAGTCTGCGCGCTCCCTCTCTCAACGGAGGTTCGGCCAAAGGACTTTGTTTAGAAAAAGGCGGGACCTTCAAGGGTGTCCTCGCGACTGGGATGTTCTGACATGGTTCAGACCTGTATCGACCTTCGTAGAGTCAAGACGTACAGGAAATGTAGCAAATTCTTAGTTACACATTGAGTCATTATTCACACGCCCTACAGCGCATCCTGGTTTACACATTCTGATCTTACATTTATCAGGTTTTGACTGTCGTTATCTAATTGTAACATGTCAATATTGAAATCTTCTCCTGTACAGTTCTAGTGGTTTCAAGTGATTGGATCAATGATCATGATCAGTCCACCCTATGTGTCCAACTGACCCCTAAGTCTCCTCCCCTCAGAGCAATGTCATTCATCATCGCCTCCATTATCACCTCGCCTGTCTCCTCAATCAAATCTCTAAAGGTATCTTCAGGTTCTCCCTTCTCAAAAAACCGTGATCCAAAACGCCTCCTTAATTGGTCCACCAACCTACCAAACCATCGTATCATCGAACCTACCATCCACGGTCTCAAGAAGGCCTCGGCATCCTGGTTCCCATATTCCCAGTTTCTAAGAAAGGGTTAGCTCGCGCATGATGACGATCGCGGGACGATTAGCCGGGACACCCTGAACAAGTAGATCGGCACGAACGTACACGCGTTCCGTTCCGTGGACGTCTCCGGCGACCCGTTCATCAAGAGCTGCTGGTCGTTGCGTTAGTGGCTCGGCCAGGTTAGGCTAGACGTTGGCTGGCTCGGGACCGCGTACCGACACGCTCCTCTCCTTTACGTGAACGGCTAACGATGCCCATTAGAGCACGAGGACTTCGAGTCTCCTGACTAATCGCAATGCACACGACTCCATAGCTCATGCAGATCGGCTATTCGTCTTGCGGTATCCTCCAGTTTGTCAGCCGAATCGATTCGATAAAGATACCAGCTGTCTATGACGTCCGACTTTAAAGCCGGCCTGAAACGTGCCTCCGCGGGTAAAGGGATCCACGGGTCGAGATACCTTTCCATGGGACAGAGACGAGCGACGTGCAGCTACGTACCGTGGATGGAGGGGGCAGAGACGGGGGGCCCATCAGGCCCTTTAAAGGCAGCGGCTGTTCGTTTACCGCATTTCCAACGTGTCACGAGACGGTCTCCGGATGCTACCACCGGATCGATGGGTTTTAACGAGACGATGATGGAAACGAGACCCTCTTGACAAAGCTCGCTGCGTACCCCACTCCCTTCATCGGGCCCGTTCTTCTTTAATGCTGCGGAGTTTTTGCGGGCCCGGAGGGAACCACGGGAACCGGCTGGGCTTGCTGACGGATGAGTAAAAGTGGAATCGAAGCTTTGTCTTGAGATTGTTGTTTCGAGATAGTTCGGAAGTATAATTGGAAACTTTCGTAAAAGTACAGTTTTTATTCTCTCACAACTATAGTTCAAATCCAATCCAATCAGTTTAAATCCAACGGATCGTAAGTAAATAAATGATAATTATTATAGCCGAGTAATCATGCAAAACTACACATTATTTTGCAAAAGTACCTAATACGAGTCATGTGTGATTCTAGTCAGAGAAAATCCGAATTAAAAATTGCCATGCCTTTCAATACCCTAAGCTAATGTTAAATTTAGGTTTCAATGGATCTTCTGAATCTCGTAATTTAGAAAATAGTCAAAAACGTGGGATCTAGATACCACCGGTGGGGTAATTGAATCGACACGAGAATGGAAACAGAGATTAAATTCCCCGTTCAATTTCAAGTGTAATTAAACACGAGCCTGCGAAGTAACGCGGAGCCATTTAAGAGGAACGCTTAATGATCGTGTTGCAAGTGCAATCCCATGGGAAAGGTGAAAACGGTTTAAGGAGAACCGACGGATGGTTCTACTTCCTGGACGATGATCGACGTAGATCACCGTCGACTGGGACGGAACGATCGAAATGTCACGTGGAAGCGACATGTGTTCTACCGCGGGCAACGCACATTTTCAACGCGGCTTCGACAAGTTGTCATGGTTTATTCCGCGTTAGTGGGAAATTTATCGAACGTTATTAAGAGATATGATGTGGTGGATAATTGCTGTAAATAGAACCGTTTCTTATGGTCAATCGAGGAACTTGAATCGCGAGGAGTACTGTTAAGGATGACGACTAAAAAATACAATTCCTTGGTTGTATACGTACACGTTCTTCGTTGTAAGTAGACTGCGGATCTTTATGCAAAATAAAATCTTCGCGAACGTGCCTACAAAAATTGAACCTAAATAGGAATTTACTTTATTCTGCAAATAAACCTTTTTCGAAATTACGGAAAGCATGATAAGCACTTTGATTTAAATGAAACTGATTTATTACGAAGGGACATTGGCTCCATTTCAATCTGAGAAAATTGATGTCTATAAAAGAAGAAAGTAACATTATCTAGGAAAAATAAATTGACACACAACAAGTGAATAGTATCATAACTACTATCCTACATATGAGCCTGTACAAATCAATTAACTCTACCAGTCACATAAAAATTATAGCATTACTGACAATTATGTTTTTGCTATTCTTTCTTATTAATTTTATATACCATTAAATGAAGGCTACATCTGTATGTATGCATTCTACAATATTTATTTGAATTTATATTATAAAGGGAATTTTAAAAAGTAATATACATCATTTCGTCGCATTTCTTAACTTTTTGTTTCATGGAGTTAATCGATTCGTGCAATAATCAGAAAATATTCTGTTCTACATATTGAATAGATATTTATTTTATATTTAAAAAAAAAAATATTCTTTTTAAATCTAGAATAAACATCACATGTATATTTAAATATTAAAATGAGATTCAATCTCTTCTTAATATTGGATGAATATGTATTTAATATTTTGTACTGCTAGAGGAACGATTTATATAAAAGTATATCTCAGTAAAAAACCTACCAAATTTAAAGAAGAAAGGAATACAATTTCTATAAGCTACAGAAATTTTCCATAAATCTGTTAGATAAAAAAAAAAAAATATATATATATATATATATAAACATGTCGAATTGAGTAACCTCCTTTTCGAAGTCGGTTAATTAAAATAATTTTGTCATCATCCTTTTAAAAATTTCGATACAAGTCCAAGATACAAGTCCAAACGACATTGCAAATGAACAACTTCCACCACAGATTGAATAGGTCAGTCCCCACCTACTCGCGTAATTAATAGTAAATAGACTCGACGAGAGAAACGAAAGTGTACTTGTCCCGATTCGGAGGTTCCCTTTGTATCATCATAGACGTTCGAACAAAAAGGCATCGTGGAGGTGTACAAGGAAGAGACGAAGAAAAACGAGGGGTGACGTAACTCCTAGCAACCCAGATCCGTCACCCGAGAAAGAAGACGAGGGAGGATCGAGCCTCGTAAGAGGACGAAGCGAGAAGACGAAGACGAGATGTGGCCATTCATCAGGCCTGTAACTGGAAGAGAGTACGCCAGAGAGAGTAGAACAGGTCACAAGAGAATCTCGTCGAAGAGATTGAAGAGAGGAGTCTAAAACAACCGCGTCGTTTCGTGATTTCAGGCCTCATCATCGCGCAATCATCCGTCTGAAAGAGGTCCGGCGAGCCTCGGCGCATTTTGTAATCATCCTTAAATGATAACGAGATACGTGTAGAACGTCGCGAAGAATCTACTTAAGGGAAATGGGCATAGGTGTGTCTATTGCTGCACGTGCCACCGCTGGAATACTGGAGATGTCTTTGGAAAAGGGGCGACGGAGGCGAATTACGCGAAATTGAGACCAGACACTGCTCCGCGCCACTCAAGGACGCTCCTTTTAGAGCCTCCATACTCTCTAGTCTCTCATTTCCTTATAAAAGATTACCAACGGAATTCTAACAGACGCTGAAAAATTGAAAAGAGGATATTCGATATCGTTATCTTTATTTGGCTTCTAAATTGAGTCTAGTCGAAGCTACATAATGTAACAATGATTTTATCGACGTCCTTAACCTTCTCAGAAAACCGTTGAAATAATCTCCCAATTTGTTTATAAGAACTGTACACGTAGAGGTATTTGAACACTTTGATGAAGAGGTGGTATGATATTGCAAACATTGCAGTTCATAATTTGTTAAGAAAAGTAATGTATGATACGTGCGCTGAATTAATACCAAAATTAATTTTTAAGGTATTTTTAAAATATACTTGCAAGAACATGTCAAAATTAAATAAAGAAATTGATACAACATCGCACACAGACTGTGCCCCTTAACCTTTAAGAAAAACTATCTGTGTTGAATGCAATTCACAATTTACATTCAATAATGATACTTACAAAAATATGTAAAGATTAAACAAAGCAGTAAAAGCTCATTCAGAACTGTCCACAGAAGTCAAAGAATTGTATATACAATTTTTTAATTTACTTCATCGCTAGACTACGGATTTTATGCATTTATAATATAAATTAATGTAACAAACGAATATAAAAAAACTAAACCAAAAGTTACGTGTACTTACACAAAATAGAAAACCAGAAATACAAAATAGGAAATAATATTATTACAATAATTGTAAATAAATACAACGTACATTATTATATTTAATATATGTTTCCTACGTTATTGTACGCTATAAATCTATAAAATCCGCAGTCTATCGATCACACGCAACTCGAGCAACCAAAAGGTTAACGTTCGAACTAAAAGCTTCGCCACAGTATGACCGCAAACATGCACCAAGAACTGAAGATAAAAGTTAATTCCCGGAGGAATAGTGATGTCGAATGAGATCTAAATTATCCCTCACCGAAGATGTAAGAATTTTCCTTCTTCTTTTCTTCCCCTAAAAGGAAATAAAATGCTTCCACCGGCATTCAACGATCTCGAACATTCGCAAGCAGAGAGAAAAGCCTCGAGATCTAAATGGTTTCTGCCGCATCTAAAAGGATACAGATATCTGTGCTACTATTTCAAGTAACTATCCGCAGTAACTTAATCTGAAGCATGCACCTACAACGGGCAACTACTGCGGGAAAGATGGGGACTGGAGATGTTTAGGGTAGAGGATCGCAACGAAGAATTTCATGAAAGCAAAAGCGTGCATCTGTGCGCTACTGTGCAATGCAAGGACGTTCCTTTTAAGGATGGTAGCCACTATTTTATGCACATGCTTTTACAATGGTGCACTAGTTTAATGCTGATACCGCGATGCGCTCACTTCCTACTGCACACTGTAGCCGGATTGTTCTCCGAACACATGTCGTGCAATATTATCGAGTCGTGGGTCTGCACATGTTTATTTGCCTCGAAGGGGAAACGCATTTTTCGCGTTCGCGTGTGAAAACTTGGAAAATTATTCTATTCATAGGCGAGAGAAATCTGAATTACGCGCGTTACTCATTTCTTATTTAGACACGAGAGTATTTAACACGTTCATTTTATTTTCATTTATACCGTTGAAAATTTTGTGTTAAATTCGACACAAATCAGATGCCTCAAACATTTCATGTTTTTCAGTCAATATTTTTGTGATGATTTAGCATATCATGCTTGCGTTAATCGATAATGTAAACTTCATGTTGAATATATTAAGCAATATCGAATAACACATTGGAAAATAAAAACTTTTGATACGATAGTTTTTTAGTAGTACTTGTATACTGAATTATTTAGTCAAGGTAAGCATTCAATTATTGTTTTTATAAAATAATTTCTTTATGAAAGAAGATAATTTGTAATATAGATAGAAGATAATATTGTAATTGTATAATAATAACATATTTTGTGTACAATTTAAATATCATTCTGTTAACATTTAATTTTTCTACTATAAATAATTCAGTTAATATATAAGCTAAACACTCTATAAACTTGTTAGCTACTAATTTGATAAATTATTTTACTTCTTCTCAATTCTACAAGTGTCTCTATTCATGGTACGTTTCTATCAATAATCTGACGTACCAAAAAACCAGAATTTTAATTTACACGAAAATTATAGAGTAAGATACGTCAATTATCTGACGAAAATTGTAATATGGTATTAACTCTTCGGGAAGGAATTAGTCAGCAATTAACTTCCAGCCCAACAACCAAATTGCGTGGAAATTTAATATTCCCTCAAGCTAAGATTCTCATCTAAAAATAGTACAAATGATGGAGGACGTTTCAAGACTTCAAGAAACTTCACACGACCCATTCATCACACATTATCAGATCCTTCGCGCTAATTCATCATTAACGACTGACAAAATTAATTATACCGTATACTGCTCTCGAGCTGACAGTTTCAACTTTTTACCGATACTCGCTAAAAGCTGTGCTCATCTTATCAGATCCATCGTGCATTTCCAAAGTGATCGATCAGCGTGTTCCCCGCGTGATTTTTCCTTCGATTTCTAAACTGGTTTCAGAGGTGTTTCACTGTTATGGTTATCGATCGAGTTATGATACTCGCGGTATTCCAATTGCACTGCTTTTATAACTTATATAACGTTTCTCGGAGCTCCTCGCTAATAAATTAATTTCACACACTCGTTGTCAGATCGTACCCGTGCTACCGAGGCCATTAGTGATATCGAAACTTGTTTCAGATACAAATTCAACCATTTTTAAGCGAAGGTGTTACAGTGTCACACTTCAAGGTGGCTATCTTTTGTAATGTCACGTTGCTAGATAATGTGTAATGTGTTTCTGAATCTATAGAATGGAAACAAATCCGAAAGACGGAGAGGTTTGCATAAAATCTGCTCTATATTTTCAGTATTATTTTGTGGAATATTTCATGAAATAAATAGTGTTGTTACAGGCAAGGCTCAAGATTACGAGAAAATTATCTTCTTTCCTAAAGAAAATATTTGATAAAAACAATAATTGGATACTTAGTTTGACTGAATGATTCAGATTGCAAGTAATATCAAAAAATGATCCGATCAGAAGTTGTTTACTTGCCATTTGTCATTGGATATTGGCAATCTGAATGAGAATTCCGCCTATCTCCGATGGCGATCGATCGAAACGAGCACAGTATATCAGCAACGAATTTTCCGTAACATAAGCGTGGGCGTCTCGACGATATCGCTAAGTTTATCGACTGATTCCTATCCGGCTCGTTGGGACATAACTAATTATAGCCCGTTATAGGTCAATGCTTAATTACACCGCGGGCGAGATTCTACCTCCGCTTTCGGTCTTATCGACCTCTCGATCTTAGACACGGGCAACAGGTTCTCCTCTGGACTGGTTTCATTTTGCCATAACTTCTGATCCGAATATCCGTTGGAGCCTGTTAACCTTTTCCCACCGACGTGTCACAAGTCACGCCACGGAATTTGCCAGCTCCCTATCTAGGTGTCGGCGGATCTCTCGGTGCTTCGTTAATCCGCGGATTGTAATTACTTTCCGCCAGGTGCATACTAGCGGGCCGACAACCCCTTAAAAAGTGTAGACTTACATAACACAGTTTAACCATTGTATATGTGCGATAAATTTCTAATTAATTTGTAACTATGTGTTGTACCGTGGTCGCTAATGACCTTGCTGTTCATGCGACCATTATAAATAAATAATATATATATATATATATATATATATATATATATATATATATAAAGAAAAAAAAAAAAGAATGATGCCCAACTCTGATCCCGGCTAGAGCATCTGGCTGATCGACACGCGCTCGTTACCGAATCGCATTCAGCTTTGTCAACGCGAGCGCGCGCGCTAATGAGAAACCAGCGAGACGGTAGCCGGAAGAAGTGCTCACCGGTCTTGCCCGAAGAAGGGCAACGAGAATTATAGCCAAAGACAGCCAGTGGAACCAATAAGACGTTGATTGCGGCTCGGCCACGGCAACCGGCTGTCGATATAGCGAACGCGCGTGTGCCTCGTATACACGTACGTGTCACGACCCCGCTCTTTCTCTTCGTTCCCCCTTTTCCTTCGGCCATATGTCGTTCCCTCTTTCCTTCTTCTTCTTCTCGTTGTTGGCCAGCGCGGTTAGCCTTAACTAGTCGGGAATATGTGGTAACACAGCGTTTAAGCCGAGGGCTTATTGAACCGCCACGTAGGAAACGTGAGTGATGGCTCCGGGACTCGATCATATCGACCCCAGAAAGAGGGAAACGAGCGACAAAAATGCCGGCCCGGTCGTGTCGTCGTAAGATACGTTGTTGTTGCTGATAACTGCGCCCTCGACAGGTTCCCTAGGGTAAACTAGTACCTTCCGACAAGTTTTCGTTCGCTTCTTACAGATCGTAAGAAATGACACGCGATTTAACACAACTACCATGCTGGTGAAATTGATCCATGTACCTCTAATGTCTTTCTAGAGTCACTCAATTATTAACAATGCTTTTTGGGAATTCATATTATTGATAAATTTCCCTGATCTTCCTCCTTCTAATAACAAAGATAGGTATAGTAGTACGTATAATAGCAATGTGTTGACTTTGGTAGTTTTAGTGTATGAAAATATTAGATTTTAGTATTTATAGCTTTATTTTAATATATTTGCAAAGCATGATGCCTTAATGTGACATAAACATTTTTTTATCATTATACAAAATATCATTTTTCCTCCGAAATGTCATGTTAGATGTAGAATTAGAACGATGAATGAATTAATTGCAGAAAACGAGAGATTGTAATATTTATTAATTAATTTCAGTGACATGGGATTTCATGTTTCTTTGATTTTAACATTTACTACTTTGTAGATAAAACCAAAAATAGTCTGAGCTGCTGTAATCTTTAGCTGAGGAAATGTTCAAGTGCAAAGGGTTAAATTCGTATCTATTGTATGCTTGACATCGTCTAATAATAGTGATAAATAAAATTCATTTTTGAAGGAATTAATTTCACTGTAGGAATTCAAAGAATTTTGCAAAAGAGGTTTTAGGATTGATACGTCTTTTTAGTACAGTTATGGTAGACATTAATACATGCATATGTCAATATTTACATAAAATTAATGTAACTAATATTGAATTACAGTATATATTAATACAATGTATCAATATATAACATATGTTATTATCATATTACATTAATATTTTATATTAACACAAATGTTAACATATTTATACAAATATTTGTCAATATATTACCTACGTAAATTATACAAATCCCGTAGATTTCATTTCTGTTTTATTCTAAAATCCTAAAGTCTCTTTTTGAAAACGTTCACGTCAAATTTTTGTAAATTTGTAAATGACAAAAAAAAAACAACGAGTAAACTATCTCTGTCCTAAAAGGTTAACATTATTTAACTACCTATTATATCCGAGAATTGTCAAAAAAAAAGTGACTGCATAACCACGTCAATGCGCAAGAGAATATAAAATTAACCACGGAGACCAAAATTGATTACGAACGCTAAAATAGTAAATTGCCCACGCGCAACAAATCAAAAGCTCGTTCCAAATGTCTGTTCCCGCTCCGACTAAAAACCAACAACCAGAAAAAGGTGTAATGAAGTGGCTGGATACCGAACGTGGTAATTTTCTACCAACCCGCCATTAATTACAACCATCTGTCTTGGCCGAGCGATTTTTAAGGCGCCGCGTTTGAAACGCGCTATCGCCGCTGTTCGTTCGACGTGTCACACGCCCGGTGTCTGTGAAGAAAAAAGAAATTATTAATTCGACGACTGTCTTTCATTATCATAATGAACTCGTGTATATACTTCACGGCTTAATGTGCCCCTAATTACGCCTGCGTTCGACCAACGTATCGGGGAGACATTTTCATCTGGAAATGACAGAACACGAACGCCACTGAAAGCTATATCCACGGTTTATCGCGGTACATGTTTCTAAACGAACGGTAGCGATCTGTCAGTGGAAGAAAAACGGTCTTGGCCGTAGGAGCGTACGTATTGCCTTGCATATATCTACCTACGTGTGCCTCTGTATGAATTTCTCTCCGCTGACTGACTATGTAGATATTCGAGTGTTAAACCAGAACGTACACGATGTTGTACCGGGTCCATTCGGTTCACGCTGGCAGAAAATGGTTAAACATTTTCGTGTCAAATTGGACAATCGTCCGACTGGTTCGACCAGCATGAATTATATCTGCCGTGAAAAATGGCAGATTGCTTCGTTGCTGTTAATTCGAACCGATAGTGAGCGAAATAGAAATTGTAGAATTTTATCGAATCGTTCTTTTGATTTTTTTTCTTTGTTCGTGTAAGTGATCTTGTAGAAATAATGTGGACTAAGTAACAAGATGTATTCATTACCCTGATCGCATCTAAAAGCTCTACTGTCAGATTACATATCACCAATCAGTCTAATCAATTTGTTAGATCGCCCCCCCGAAGTCGTTTCTATTCAGCGCTCAAAAAAAAATTCGCTCGAAAAGATCAATTCCCCGATGCGATGGTCGCCGCGATAAGAACGCGGTTCCAGAACACAAGTGACGCATTTTTCATCGCGATTGAAAATTCCGTTAAAGAATCCAGTTACGTAAAGACCAGTTTCCACTCCAAATAGGCCAACAGAAGCACGATTGTGAGTCACAGCGCAGAAATGTCTGCGTACACGGGAACATTTTCTGCTACAATAATTCTAAAAGAAACGCGCGTCTATATCTGTCTATAGTGACGCACTCGGTTGAGAGCTATGTTTGAACGTATCGAGCCGTGTTCGTGCGAGCATTAGCCTCGCGTACGCGCGTAATTTACACGCACGCACCCGGGGAGAAAGCGCGCACGTGGGCCACCAGTTAATTAGCGATCCAACGATTAGGTAGACACCGACCACGTGGTCGATCATTAAACCGATCGTCGAATCGCGGGGATTCCATGGAAACCATCGAGCCACGGGATCGACGCTACTTTCTACCAGCGAATCGCCGGCGATCCTGTCCGGCTTATCGCACGGGATAAAGTCGTACGTTCCGCAGTCGATCAAGTAACTGTTTCTATCGGTACAGGCTGCGTTGAGGTCTGATAAGGGACTCGGGTCGCTCGAACGAGGTGGGTTTCTCTAAGGGACGCTCGGACGATGCGTGTAACGATTTATCAGCTGGAGTTATAGCTGAAGATAGAGGAGGGACTCGGAGAAACTTGTCCTTTGGATAACTGGGGCGTGGATTATTTTTATAAAGTGGATGTTTTT
>NC_071982.1:1973950-2006661 GCF_026283585.1 Hylaeus volcanicus
TTAAAAATTTCTAGGTTTGGATTTATTGGGTTCCGAAATTTCGAGATCTGGATTTATCGAGTTTTCACATTTCTGGATTTGTTCGACGAAAGGTTCGAGTCTCGGATTCTGATTTTCAATAATAAAATAGGTCTATAGTCAGTAGGAGTTATAGCCGGAGATAGAGGAGAAACTTGTTCTTTGAGTAACTGGGGGGTGGATCATTTTTATAAAGTGGATGTTTTTAACAGAGACCCTCTAGATTTGAATTTATTGGGTTTAAAAATTTCTAGGTTTGGATTTATTGGGTTCCGGAAATTCGAGATCTGGATTTATCGAGTTTTCACATTCCTGGATTTGTTCGATATCGAGATTCGAGTCTCGGAGATGAAAGGTTCGTATTAGTGAAGAGTTTTACAACTGAGGTTCTAGAATTCTGGTTTTTAATAATAAAATAGGTCTATCAGTCTCAGTAAGGATTTCAATGACAGTAACATTTAAATGATGCGTGTAACGACTTATCAGTAGGAGTTATAGCTGAAGATAGAGGAGAAACTTGTTCTTTGAGTAACTGGGGCGTGGATAATTTTCATAAACATGTTGATTTCTTCAACATCTTTTTGAGTTCGCAACAGGATTTACAAGAAGATTCTGGGACTATTTAAAGATTACCGATACAAAACATCGATTATGTTTAATTTTGTCTGGAATGTATAAATTCATTTGTATTCTGATCATCCTATCATTCACCCTCATTAGGAATGCCAGTGGTTCCATATGATCTAATTTGTATATATGTGTATGCATGTGTGCGCGCATGTGTGGTGAAACTCAGGAATGGCGGGGGCGTCATTCCTCGAACCACCGCAGAAGCGATATCCCTCTATCGACATTTGCATATTCCACATAGTTCTACCAGATCGATCCATTAATTCAAATTTCAACCATTTGAAAAGAGATTCAATGAGATACTCAGTGGTTACCAGTTCAAATTAGATGCAAGGATTTTATCAATGCAATTTATGGTATTTATGCCGAAGTTGAAGTAACTTTTCCAAAATCAAAATCTCCACTAATTCTAATTTAAATTATTTAGTAAAAGATATTTTTTCGTTAAAATTACGTTAGTACAAAATTTATGCGTATTTCCATCGCCTCAAATCACCTCCGCCTAGGAAAGTTTCGCTTAGGAAGAGAGCCATCCATCGAGCGGGATGTTTAGTCTCGATTGCGAAGGATCTCGCTCGGGCGCTCGTTGTTAGCGCTTTCTGCGAGATGAAAAGGGTTCGCCTTCGCGGTCGTTACGCTGGAAAAGTCTTGTGTAATTGAAGATCTTGTTGTACGTTACCTTTGTACGTGTGTACATGGACACGCGTCTGTTAAACGTATAAATCAGCCTGCCTTTAGGCCAGCTCGCGGGTCGACGAGGAAGCGACGGAGCTCTTTGTTCGACTTGTCGCGAGGTTCTGCGCGCGGATTTTCTGCATTTCGTTTTGACGATTTATTGGCGCGATTCGCGCCGCGTCACCAGCCCGGGGGATTCGCATGACGGATGGCGAAAGAGTGGCTTGTTACCTTCGAGCTTATCAGCGGTTAGGCATCGGTGCTAATGACGATCGCGCACGGATACAATGGACACCGCAGTTTTGTTACTATGAAATGCCACGTGGAAAATTAAATTCACCTGGCTAAGCAACTCCCGCTACACTGGCTGTTAAATTATATTGCTCAATATATTTGTCTAATTCCATTGCGTCATGTATTTGTCCAATCATATTGCTCAATATATTTATCTAATTGCATTGTCCTATATCTATATATATATATATGTGTCTAATTATGTTGGCTAATATATTTCTCTAATTGTATTGCTAAATGTATTTGTCCAATTATATTGCCTAATATAGTTGTCAAATTATATTGTCTAAAATATTTGTCTAATTATATTGCCTAATTATATTGTCTAATTATGTTGGCTAATATATTTGTCTAACTGTATTGCTAAATATATTTGTCTAAGTATATTTTCTAGTATATTTATCTAATTGCATTGCCCAATGTATTTGTCTAATTACGTTGGCTAATATATTTGCCTAATTGCATTGCCCAATGTATTTGTCCAATCATATTGCCTAATATAGTTGTCTAATTATATTGTCTAAAATATTTGTCTAAGCTTTTTAAGAAAAACTTTCATAGTTTTCTATCTGCATATGAAATGTGGCCCTAAATTTGATAAAAAATAATTTGTTTATAATAATATCCTATTACAGCTGAAACTATTAGGAGGTCGTTTCACCCTCTAAATATGAAAACGGGCAAATATAAAAAATACGTATGTCTTATTTTTCGGCCCTTTAAAACATATCCAAAAATCAAAACAATCGTAGACGGACACCTAAAAAGCTCTCCTTGTAACTATGCAAGTAGAATCTTCCATTTTTCGACTGCACCTCTCATTCCAACAAATTCTGCGTATTATCGATCTATCAATCCGCTCTCCAATCGCGCCTACATAAATATCGCAACAGAATCGTTCAAATTTTCAATGACGCATCTAACAGCGTATAGAAATCGCTCGACGTCGAACCCGTGAAAAGTTTCGCACGTTCGACGGTCATAATCACTTTAATAGAATTCGTTCACGCTCGTCACGCTCGCCGAGCAGGTAAATACGTGCGATGGGAAAAATAGAGCAAGATCGGCGGGTGGAAAGGACCTAGACGCGAAAAATCGGGAACGCACGAATGAGAAATGAATCCGTAACGTGGAAAAACGAGAGAGTGAGACGTCCGATGGAGGGATTCAGAGCAGACTTTCTAACGATTCGGCGCGGAGCGTGATGCGACCCAGACCGACCTCTCTCGTTCTGGAAGCGGAGAGCTAACGCGGCGAGCACCGTCTCGCACACGTAAACGGGGTCCCGACGTTGGTCAATTAATCATTAATAGGCGATAATATTCATCGGGGATCGCGTCGATCACGGACGGGCATGTCGAATGATCCCGTCGATCCCGTGCGCGTCAAAATCGTTCCAGATCCCTCGGGGCCGCCTTGATGCAGAGATACACGAGCTCCGGGCTTCCTCGTTATATCGATTAACGATTTACGAGGAACGGCTCTCGCCGACGTAACCACGATTCGTCCGGTAATTGCACGCCACGGACACCGTGTAGATGTGTCTGACAGGCCGACATTTTTGGAGCGGCCGCGAGGAATCGGTGATGAACGATTTGCATGTTGGGCGATGCGGAGGAGCCCGTTTTCTAGCTCGTTCGATGCTTCTGCCGGAGCTTCAACCCTTTCGCAGCTTAAAGGCGGAAACAGTGAGTCACGAAATTATTCGTACCTCACTAATTGCTGACTTTGTACGAGTTATATTTTTACACGATACAAATCTAAAAATTGCTATCAATGAGAGTATGTGTTGAGATAAATAAGGTATCAATTGATATACAGGGTGTCCCAAAATTGTTGTAACACATTGAAAGGGGTGGTTCAGGAGGTGATTTGAAACAACTTTTTCCTTAGCGAAAATGTTGTCCGAGACTTCGTTGAGGAGATATTAACGGAAAACATTGACCAATCAGAGCGCACGTATACCGTTGGAGCGGCCGCGGTAGCGAAAGCTACGAGCTAAGCGACTCGACGTGCATCGAAGGACATTGACGCGGCCGCTTAGCTCGTAGCCTTCGCTACCGCGCCCGCTCCAACGGTATACGCGCGCTCTGATTGGTCAAGCTTTTCTCTTAATATCTCTTTAACCAAACCTCGGACAACATTTTCGCTAAGGAAAAAGTTATTCGAAATCACCTCCCGAACCACCCCTTTCAAGGTGTTACAACATTTTTGGGACACCCTGTATACTTTATCGCAAAGTAACAATTCAGTATGAAGAGAATAGGAATTCGAAGAATAGGAAGTATGCAGAAATTCATAGAACAATCGGATATAAGAATCGTGTAAGAATACGTATAAGAATCAAGGTGAAAATATAATTCATTAATGCCCAACAGTTTTAAAGCAAATGTTTTCAAGGATAGCAAAAATGGAACAGAAAAATGTTGAAAAACATTGTGCCATCAAATTTTGTATTAAACCAGATGAAAGTGCTTGGCACACCTATACAAAGTTAACAATCGCTTACGAAGGCCAAGTATTATCTTATTCACAATATTTTTTGATAGTGTGAACTGTTTTAGAAGAACAGGAACTCCTTAATCCTTGTCATGGTAAGATAAATTGAAAATATGGAAAGTCTAAAGTTGGCGATCTAGTACAATCGACAATCAACATCAAGCCTCGAAGAGAAAGAACTAAATAAAAAGGAAAGCGTTCGCCGTGTCTAATCATTACTGACACCTGGTTGCTCCATCGTGATAATGATCCGTGTCACACTGCATTATCTGTAAATGAGTTTCTAGCTTCGAAGTAGGCTTACTCTCCATACCTAAGGCTCTGTGATTTTTTTTTTTCATCGTTACGCATTAAAACTTGTCTAAAAGGTCACTATTTTCACACAGATGAATAAGAGTCATCGCGAGAAATGACGACGTCCACTCGTCTAACGTGCGAGAGAAACGTCTACGTTTTATGAGCTGCTTCGCAAGCTAAATACTTGAAGAAGATCACCTTGATTATTTCAGATTGTAGAAAATGTAATTCAGAAAGACTTGTAAATAGAGTCTCAGTGTTTTAGGAATAGTGTACGTGATATAAAGATAGAGGTAGAAAGAAATGGAAGAAGTAAACGAACGTGTAGTATTTTTAGAAGAAGTATGAGAATCAATGGAAAGTATATACATTGGCAGAGAGTTATAAGATGAGTACATTAAAAAGTTCCTTCGAGAGAAGTTCGAAGGAATGATGAAATAAAAATACAAAAGCTAGTTTGAGTCTGTGTAACACTAATCCTCATCCTTATTATTGAAACAAAATTTTATCTAACTCTGTCATAAGGTAATTTCTAAAAAAAAATAGTTGTACCAAGTTGGAACAAGATAGCAAAAGATTAAAATTAAAAGCTCGTTATAAATTTATTTCTTTGAATTGAATTTAAAAGAAACGACATTACTTTCTGGTCCCCCTAATATATTCATTTTCAAACTCTCCATTTGTCTGTACCCTTTCTCCGCGTCTTTTCATTAGAACTCGCGAAAAACGAATTGAAAATGCTGCCTATTTCCAGAACCGACCCCGAACCGAAGCACACCAACGGTTACGGTGTCTTCTGCTAAGTAAGGGAATCTTGACACTTTGTCAGCGCGAGCAGAACAAAGCCTGGAACGAACGACAAGCGCGAGGCCGATAAAACGCGAGCGAAAACGATGGAGGAGTTTGCATGAAAATCATGCGTGGGACGTGAAGACACGATATCTTCTTGTGCGCCACATCACGAAAGACGTACGAACCGATTCGATTCACATTTATGACTTTCTAACGATCCTGGGACCAAGTGTCTCCAGGCCTCCGTGTGGGTACACTTGGGACACAGGTACACGGGGACACTTTGCGAGGATGCCTCGGCAGTTTAAAACCCGTCCTCTTCTGATTCTCAAACGTGCAACGTTTCGTACGTGTTTCCTCCAGACGCTTCTTGTTAGAGTAAATTACGCGACGAGGACTTATCAATGGTTCTTACGCGATTTGGTTATATTTTACTGTATAAGTGCGTGTAAAACGAAAATCGCGATAGGATTCATTCTTGAAATGGAGTGTCATAGTAAATCCGAGAGAAAAGTGGAAGGACGTTGTCTGAGCACCTGGGCTGGAATAAAATGTAGGAGATACGAGTGACTATTCAAGAGGAATAAAATCATGCTTTGGTAGTTAGATACTGTCCTTTGTGAGTGGATGACTTGTGATGGAGTTTAAACATCATAGGTAGGGTACCTGAATTTTATACCTCTCCTAGTGAAATTCTATGAAGTTTAAAAAGAAGTTTAAAATAAATGAGGCATTTTAAAAAATTTAGTATAGTATAATATTTAGTATAGTATGATATTTAGTATAATACCAACTAATTACTAGATTGCGATCTCTATGGAAAAATAAAATCTTTCCAAACGTGCCTACATAAATAGAACCTAAATAGGAATTTATTTTACTGTATATATTGTATATTATAATATGAATTTTTCGTTTAATATTCTTTTATATTATTGCATACTATGTGCATTTTGTAATTTTGTCTTTACAATTGCATCGTGTCTTTTATATTATTGCAAATTTCCTATAAATGCATACAAATCTGCATTATATCTGCAATATATGTATTGTATATTATAATATGAATTTTTCTTCTAATATTCTTTTATATTAATGCATATCGCGTGCATTTTATAAGTTTGTCTTTACAGTTGCATTGTGTCTTTTATATTATTGCAAATTTCCTATAAATGCATACAAATCTGCATTCTGCTAATTACTTATTGTTGATATGTAATTATTTTATTTTGTATTTTTGAATGTATGAGCTAATCAGGCTTTTGCATACGTTTGGTGCGTAGGTCTGTTTTACACGGTGTGTGAGGCGTACCCCCCTTTATTTTCCTTCTGTTTTCTTTTGTTCATATGTAAGAAAGGCATATTTTATTTTATTTCTTTTCTTTCAGTTCTTTTAAAATAAATGTGTATTATAAAAAGAATTCTCTTCGTTCACGTTCTCGATGTTCCCTACACACGAAGCATAGTCAGCTAATAACACTTATGGATTGATGATATAATGAAATATTGTGTGATAGTATATCGATCCTTAATCAAAACATCAAATGGTCTCAACGACGAGTCGGGCGTATCGAAATTAATGACCAGTAGTGTATCGAGTTTCTCCTACAAAACTGTTAACAGTTCACGAAACGGTAAACAATCAGTCTCCTGTTTTATAATACTTGAACGCGTTAAAAACGTTTATCCTTTCGTTAAAGCGTTTTCCGAGCCGAGACGCAGAGTTCACCGGTGATGGACGACGAAGGCGTACCCAGCCATCGTGACGAATCGCAGATAGCAGAAGCACGAACGTACAATTTACAAGGTTTTCTAGTTCGTAAATACCGTATCGCGTCGCGACGTCTCGAGATTATCTTATAAAGGATACCGCGAACTGATCAACGGTGAGAGCGATCCTTCGGTAGATCCCGTGGAATTATAGCATCGATCCTTATCTAGATCTGGAATAGTGCCGCGGTACGTACGCTCACTTTCGTTTCGACGTACGGCGAGAAACTATAGAGGGGAAATGTAAATAATTGCCGGCGAATACTGCGTACTTAATTATCGCGGCGCGTTTGGCAGCCGGGATTTATGGTCGTCAATAAAGACGTGCGTTTAGACCAGCTTTAATTGCTCGTTAATGACGCTTAGTTTAAATTTGTATGCTTGGCTCCGAGGCTGGCGGTGTGTTATATGGTGATTTTCTCGTTTCTAACAGGCTCTAAGATAAGGTTCGATTATTTCTCTGTAGATATGCTTAAGGGCACGCTGATACAGGGTGTCTCACGCAACTGGAACAGGCTGTACCACCTAAACAATTAGAGGTAGAAAAAGATATTATAAATGGTTTTGGATGGTGCATAACATGCAACTAATTTTATGCACTTTTGTGCATCAGTATATTAGAAAAATGCAACTGTAGTTCTTTTTAAATGGAAACCTATATTTTTGACGACATAGGCCGATGCAGTTTCTTGTGCTCTACAAAAAAGTATTAACATACTAATGCCCTAAACTTGTTCCTTAGGAAGTTATCGATGGTAAAACCATTATCAATAACAAATCTAATAGCATTTTCTATTTCTATATGTTCGATTTACCAAGTTGTAACTTTTATAGTTTCTGAAGGTGTCCCTAAAATAAAAGGCTGAAACGTGAATAAACGATAATATATGTTAAATCATATTTATCCATCTTTTATTTTAGAGACATCTTCAGAATCCACAAATGTTACAATTTATCAAAAGTCGAACCGTGAATAAATACTAGCTTATTTAAGCCTATGAAATTAACATTCGAACATTTTCTTTGACAACAAAAATAAACAATAGAAAAATTCAAGATATACAAAATATTTCTTTTTAAGATACCTGAAACTAATATTTCTATGAGCAGAATAATATCAGTGAAATCGATTTACGTATAGGGTCGTTCAAACAGGAAGTACAATTGCACTACTCCAGTGGATCGTCGTACTTGAGAAAAATTTGAGATCGCAGAAAGATAGGCACTGTTATGTCACTCAACCTCGCGCAAGAGATACGAGATTTGCGTGACTCACCATGTATCTAAAGTACTGGACACCTTCCTGAGCGACAATGCCATTCGAGTAGGCGTCGTTCCGACTGTTTTGAGCAGCACGTTTTCAAACATCAATTCACGCGACGCTCAGTGGTCACAAATCACATACCACACCTGCCAACCGGAGAATAATGTCAACTGTGAAGCATTATTTCAATGCTAAGGAGCACGAAGCTGCCTTCGAGTGTCGTAATGGGTTTCAAACTTGATTTAACGATTGTGAAATTCTTCTTCTGCTGACAGAATTTCTGTATCATGTACTCGTATGATTTTTAAACGCCGAAGAGGCTGAAAATATAAATGCCCGAAACGTGACTTTCATCAAATACTTGTGAACATGTGTAATTATTATTTTTCGTTGTTTTTTATGGGTTGGCAGGTATTTATGATAGTATAAAAAGTCATAATTGCTTTGAGGGGATATTGGCAGACTAGATTAATCGCTGTCGTTAGCGTTGTAGTCTATACTGAAGAGAAATTGTAGCTAAGGTTACAATTAACCCTTTGAACTCCAAAAATTATTTTTGTGTACACGAACAATTTTAAGGCAACTGTGGTACCGTTTTTGAAAGTCAAGTGTTCTTTTACTTACTAAACAAGTATTAAAGAATGGAGGCATTAAATGATAGAGGTGTTGCAGAATGGAGATATTAAAGAGTGGAGGTCTTAAAAAATGGAGAAATCAAAAGATAGAGGTGTTTCAGAATGGAGATATTAAAGAGTATAGGTGTTAAAAAATAGAGATACTAAAGATATGAAACATTAAAGAGTAGAGGCGTTACGAAATAGAGATACTAAAGATATAAAACATTAAAGAGTGGTGGCGTTAAAGAATGCCTGGATTAAAGAGTGGAGGCTTTAAAGAATAACTATTAAAAGATGGAAGTGTTGAAGAATAAAGGTATGAAAGACTCGTAAGCAGAACAATTTCATCCTGATTGTGTACCTTAAACCTCAGAAGAAAGAAAAATGGAGTCCTACCACTTTCGCAACGAACCCATTACGTCACCAGTAGAGTGCAAAGGACAGAGTGCGTTTACCTTACGAACAAACGCCATATTTAGCAACGTAAAAAGTCGCGGGGGCGGCCGAATCTCTGTCTCTTAAATTTCGCCCGTAAAGAAGACCGTAATGACTTGATCCGCCAGCGGCAATATTCGTGTTCGACCCGTCGTCATCCTCGAATTCGACTGGACGGTCGATCGAGATACTCGAGATCCCCTTTCGAGTGTTCATGTATATGCATGACTAGGTGGATGCCCCCACAAAAATTTACGGACCTGACAGGCTGACGTCTCGAGAGGGCCGTGGCTGCGAAGGCCTAACGATAGCTGGCTAACATAATCGGACCTGACAGTTCTCGAGAAACCACGTTACGCTTCCAAACGGGCCCCCAAAGACCGGTCAGTGTTTTTGGAACGTCAGGAAGGTGTCCCGAGAGCTTTTTTTCCCCTCTCGAGCGGAATCGGCCGTGTTATCGAGAACGACGCACGGTTGAATGGATCAGCAGTCAAGAGGATTCCACGAACGGGTGCGTCAGAATTCTGGGAACTTTGAACTGGGGTTTAGGAACGGCAGGAATGCTCTTGTTTGGTAACAAAAATAGAAGCGTGACGTTGTAATGGAAAGAATACGTAATTTTTCTGACCTCTGTTGGAGTATGCTTGGTACTGTCTATTGGTAATGATCTCTGTGTAGTTGGCTAAGGAAGGTTTACGAAATTTGCATATAGTGTATTGTTAAGAGGTAACACGACTCTAGAATCTAAAAGAAGGGCCTAATAATTTGATAATTAATTTTGAGAGTAACGCAAAAGGAATAGGATTTCTTTTTACAGGGTTTGTTTAACATATATTGAAGTATAAACAAAAATTATTGTATCATAATTTGAGTTCACAATGGCGGCGGCAAAGCGACTCTTTAACAAACCCTGTAAAAAGAAATCCTATTCCTTTTGCCATACTCTCAAAATTAATTGTCAAAGTTAGGCCTTTTTTTCAGCCTCTAGAGTGGTGTTAAGAGAATATTTAATAGCTTTGTAGAGGCGACCAGTATTATTTGGCTCGAATATTAAATAATTCCTAAATATATATTGTTACAAGGAAATCTGGATAATTTTGGAGTAATATTATGTATTAACATAATTATCTAAAATTATGTTTTTCTATGATTCTAAAAATCAATTTTTGCTACTTCTTGCACCCCATCTTTATAATTATATGAAATCGACGAAACGAAAAATTATTCGTTTGAAAGATCGAATTTATTTAGAAAAATAAATCATGAAGATAACACCATTGTAAATAATTATTTTTACAAACACAACGTTTTACAAAAAGGATAAAAATCAACAAATATATCCTATAATAAATGAAGACCAAATAAGTAACAAAAAATAAATACTCTACTTGTCTTGAAATAAAAATACAAGTATTAAATTATTTTCTGTTCGTAAATTCGTTAAAAATTCGCATAAATATATCCTCTGATAAATCAAGATCAAATAAGTAACAGAAAATAAATATTTTACTTGTCTTGTAATAAAAATACAAGTATTAAATTATTTTCTGTTCGTAACCGTTAAAAAGGATGTAATTGAAGGTGAAGAAACCCTTTAGACAATCCATCTTCTGTAGAGATGAGAATGTAAGAAGAAGAATAGTCTGTTGTTTCGGTCGCAAAAACGAAACAATGACTGAACAGAGAAGAATTCAGAAACGTTGCTGTCTGTCAAGCGTGAGTGACCAATGTGACAGGCTAATAACTTCAATCAGGAAGAGCAACCGTGAAGAAGTCGAAGAAACTTATTCGTTGCTTGGCGAACTCCGCAAGAAAGGATACCGCCTGCTAACGAGACGGTACCGCTTAATTGTCTCAAATTAATCAATTCGCTTCTGCCCCTATCAGATCTATAATTACAGTCTCGCGTTTAGGCTCCAATTATAAAACAATCCATCGTATTTCTGACAATGATTGAGCATAATGCTTAAGCGAACCGTTAATGCGAAATGAAAATTTTTAAAATTCTAATTTGAATTCACTTCTTAGGATTCCGAAACATTAATTGAAACACGATTTCATCAAAGCGGTATGAATTATTCGTACGTACTTTAACTACAAATTATTACCTTTTCTCTGCGTACTGAATTATTCAATACTTTGATATTATGACTGTTATGTTAACTGTTCAACCATAACGTTGATCAAAACTTTTTACATCCTAATTTAAATTCAGTTTTTTAGATTTTATGCATTCAATTATCTTCGAAGTGGTGTGATTTATTGGTGTATACTCTAACTGGAAATTATTACATCTTTTCTATGGTCAGATTTCATCGATACCTCAATATTGATAGATAGATAGATATTTATTTCAGCTTTCAAGTCAAGAAATGGGCTTAGTTACACAAATTTCTACCCATTTTCACCCTCTCTCATTCCATCACACTCGTGCCTTAGGCAATATATTGTCTAAAATATTTATCGAATTGCATTGCCCAATATATGTGTCTAATTATGTTGCCTAATATACTTGTCTAAATGTATTTCCTAATGTATTTGTCTAATTATATTATGTAATATATTTGTCTAATTGTATTGCCTAATGTATTTGTCTAATTATATTATGTAATATATTTGTCTAATTGTATTGCCTAATGTATTTGTCTAATTACATTGTCTAGTAGATTCATAACTTCTGTTCTGTTTTATACTGCACGAGAAATCTAAACTTTTATAGTGATTTCAATTCACACGATATCGATACCACCAAGTATAAAAAAAAAATTCGAATCAAGTTAATTTTTGTATACATATTAACCCCATTCACTGCCAACTACAAGACGTCTCGTAGTTCAAACTGATTGCAATTACTCGAGGGTAATAAGTTCTTAGCCTATTGAGTCACGAATTATTGCAAAAGAAGATCGTAAATTTGTTTATTATAACAACAAATTTAATATCACTTTTTATTATCAAAATAAAAACCTAGAATACACATCTGAATTAAATTTTGGCAGGGCAAGATTTCCCAAGGCAAAACGTTTTAAATTTGCCTAGCAGAGAATGAGTGAAAAGCCAACAAATCTAACACTTCAAAACTTGTATAATTAAGTCAAGTTAAATATAATCCTAATGCCCTTTCCTGTTTAACGTTCGCAATGAGATGAACAACGCTCGAATGAGAACGAATGTCGTATTGCGACACAGGGAGATACGAAAAAAGAGAGAAAAAAATTTGCATGGGGGTGCTGAATAAAAAAATTTTTTTTAATCATTTTTTTTGGGTGGAGGGGTGGACAAATGAAAATTTTTGGCGGACAAATCGTGGACAAACGAATGCGATTTGATTTTGATCAAAATTTTGCATTTGGAGGTGCCGACTCCACTAAGCTAAGGTACGACTCTGTTCCTTTTCAACAAATCCCCATTGGAAACAAAAACCCTAAAAAAAAAAAAGAAACGTTGAAGGCGATTACGAATAACTTGACGTGCCCCGTTGGAATTTCGCCTAGGGGGATAAAAGCGAGAGAGTTCGCTCTCCCGTGAAAAAGGGGGAGAAAGTGTGGACACGACGAACAGAGAGGGGTGTGCAGGGTCGATTCTAGCTTCGAGGGGTCATTATAGAACTTTCCTAACGGGCGCACCGTCTCCACGCTGATGCCAGACTGTCTGGATTGACTGATGTCAGGTCATTCAATGCTTCCTAGGCCTCTTTCGTTGCCTCATCGCAACGTGGATGTCGGAGAGGAGGCTGCGCAGCTCGAAAGATATTGCGCGACGTATCTCGATACGCCTCATTACGCGAACGACTTTCAAAAGCAATTAAAACTGGCACGCTTGAAACCTATTCCCGCGACTGGCCACTCGTTAATTTTCGAGCCCGGTGACGCAACCAGAGTCGAGCGAACGCGTGGCACTCTTCTTTGTTCGCTCCCGGAGAAATTGCCGACACACGTCCCGGCTGCGACGTTCGCGAGGCTCGGGATCGAAAGAAAACACGTTTGAAAAGCCACGGACGAGAGAAAGCTCGGGGAGAGATATCGAAACAGGGAGCAATTAAAAGCGTAACCTTGTCTGCGATGTGGTCGGTTTATAATTGAAACCGCTTTTCAGGATAGTCGATGTTTCGCTCGGACGTAAATGAAATGTAACGACGTGACAGGTCTTGTACAGATGAAGTGATTTACGCGCGATTCGTGTAGCGCGTTTCAGATCGCGAGTTTTTATTGCGCGTCCAAGGAATTAAAATTCGCTAAGGTTTGGAGATTTCTGAAATCAAGAATTTTTAGTTTCTTTTGTTTGTTTGATAAGTAAGTACTATTATTTCATTTATATTTCACTAAGGTTCGAAGATTGCTGAAATCAAGAATTTTTTTTTTTTTTTTATTTATTTGATAAGTACTTTTATTTCTATTTTTTTTTTTTAATATAGACTTCGAAAGCTGGATCCTTATCTGTCTTCTGGACAAGGCCTAACCAAGATTTATTCGCGTGTTCTAGCTGTCTGGTGCATGAGTTTTTCGTGATGGTGCATGACTTTTTGTGCAGAGGGTTTGATGACACTAGGTTTTTGATAGATCAAGTTTTTTATTATTGAAAGCGAACAGGTTTGATATCTTAGGCAGTTCTACAATCATGTGGGAAGCTTTCTTCATTTTGATCTTTCACGAAAAATATTATTTTTTGTGTAGTTGGGTTCATAGATGGAGTGATATTCAAACCGAAAAATATGTAGTTGAACCTGGAAAGCTGTAAGATATTATTATATACTAATCTTGAAAAATTATCTTTAATTTTACTGAGAGCATTTTTATTGTAAGAATTGTTTTATGAAACAAGAGTGACAGAACAATGGAAAATTGAAGCAGAGAAATGAATCTTGAGACTTAGATTCTCAGAGGACTGTCATTCATGTTTGATAACCATAACCTTCACTTTAGATATTGGAAACAATGATCATATACCGAAAGCATTAATTTTAATATAATAAATAAGTTTTATATAAATTTGACACATCTTCAATCCTCAGCTTCTATTCCGTTGCATCCATCTTTCATCTTCCTACTTCCACTTTTCAAAAAAACAATCCTCTTTCCTTCTTCTTGCCTCCTTAATTAAACTCAATCTCATAAATTTCCATTAGCTGAAGAGCAAATCCAATGGAAGGTCGAAACATTCGAACAACGACTTTACTTCGGTTTCGAATTCCAACCTTCTAAAGTTTCCCCAGCGCTTCTGGCGGTTCTTATGAAACCTCAGATGAGGAGAAAAAAATTGCTGGTTGACTCACCTGTGCGTACTCCGCGCAGCTATCTATCGATGACACGTAGTTGACGACATCCTCGATGGTCCATCGATTCACAGCTTGGCCGTCGCCGCAGGGCATGTGACCGCAGAGAGACGGACACCTAACCGGGGGTGGTGTTGTGGGCCTTGGGGTTGCCTTCGGTTTAGGCGATACGCTTCCAGGTCTCCTGGTCTCCGCTCGCTGCCTCTTGCGAGGAGCGAATCCTCCTGGAGTCGACAGGTCCAGGGGACTCGTCACCCCGGCGTCTCTTTTGTTTGCACCTGGTCGTGAAAGACGACTTAACCGTTTAATAAATGTGCGTGCAATTAGGAATAATATAGTCTGTAATTTTAGTATTCTGTATTTAAAGATCAGGATATATTTTTGAAAACTGATTTTTAAGATCTCCAAATTTTCTTTGTTAATTTTATATACATATATACATTAATTTATGTGTATTACATATACCTGAATTTCTACAGTCTTTACGATAAAATTGAATAATATACAGGTTGGAGGATTTGAATGGGAATACCTGAATACCTTCGTTATTTAGAATTCTATGAAAAGAATTTGTAAGACCAAATTACATTGTTTAAAGGGATACAGGGCTTTTGAAGTCGGTATTTAAAAAGAAATTGAAATAAATGTAATTATTTATTATTCATAAGAGTTGAAGTCATACTTCAATATACTCAGTTATCTACAGGTATTAAGCTTGTTTGAATTTTTTTTTATCAGCTACAAGTTTCCAATAACGAAAATATCCACTCCCATTTAAAAAAATTTCAATAACATTGAAATCAGTTTACTGAATGACCTTGAAAAACAAATGGTCTCACCATTACCCTTGAAATAATGTAACTTTGTTCTATAGATTCTTTTCATAGAATTATAAATAACAGAGATATTCGAGTGATCCCATTTAAAATGCTCCATCTTGTATAATTCCTTTAAAATTCTTTCCCTGACAATTATTACACATCATCCTGACAAAAATAATTTCATAGATATACGTTTTAGATTCTTTGATTTGGAGATTACTAAGAGTCTAAAACTAAGAAATCTAAGATTTCCCTAATTTTCTTAATTACTTTCATGTATACAAGCTCCCTTATTAACAATTCTACAGTATCTACAGTTTATTCTACAAATCTACAGTACAATTTTTTCTTTTGTTAAAAAAATAAAAAGATACGAACGTGGAAAACAGAAAAGAAGTTGAGACTAAAAAATGAGCAAATGATATCTTAAGAAAATGAGAATTGAAAACAAGAAAACGCAGTTGGACGAACAATTGTTTACCTTTAAGGTAGGTTTCCAGTTCAGCTGCATTCTGCGCGGCGTTCGCAGTCCTCACCATGTGCAAGAGAGCCTGCGTCGACGACATATCGAGCATAGGCGGAAACACCGGGTTGCCGAAGAGACTGTCTTGCTTCTGTTCCTTCGGGTCTTTGCTAGAAAGAGGTGAGGTGGTTGGTACAGTCGATGGTTGAGGTGCACCCAGAGGCGCCATCAAACCGACGAAGGGCGTCGCGGCCGTTTTAAACGCCGGAAACCTTGGATCTAAACCGGGAGGGTAGCCGTTCCTAGGTGAACTGAAGTAACTGCAATTTCGAATAACGTCTTCTGCTTAGATTCGTCGACAACCATTTTTCTTTTTTTTTTTTAAACTTCATTTACTCCTCACAGGCAATTATATTGCATATTTTCCAGTGACCAATTTCATAGGGAGCGTAAATGTGTTCATTAATTATAAATTTTTAAGGACAAATTTAATTTCCTGATAATATACAGGGTGTCACATCTAAAGCAGGCCCTCTGAATATGTTTTCCAATTCTGATTACACAAAAAAATATTTTACATGCAATTTGAATGTTGCGTGTAATGAACGAAATATCAACTTTAAGTTTCAGTTCAATTTTTCGAGTAAAATTTAATTTCAAAGACATACACCTCTGTCCATAAATATATGGACACTTGTCACTTTTAATGAATAACTAATACATATACAGTCAGTGTAAGAAGTATTCGTACAGGAATCGTTTATGTTAAATGGGTTGCTGTACGAATGTATGTCATCAATTGTTACTGTACAATTTTTTGTTACTAAATTCTGTTTCAGATAATTAATTCAGGTAATTTATTACATTCAATAATATTAAAGCGTTGAGTGGTGTATTTTTCATAGAGAAATTATGAGATCGTTTAGACAGAAAAGTTCCAATATTTAACAAACACTTATGGGAGATATTACAAAATAAATTGAATAATATTACATAAGATACATGAGGAATTAATATCTAGGGTGTCAAGATTGGCAAAGGAAGTTTGCGGAGGGATACTTCAATGAATAGAAAATTGAATTGTTGTTTTATTATTGTTCATAGAACACTAAATGAAAGGTTGATAAAATATGCTCCCTAATGCAACACAAACTAAATACAGAAACATAAATGATATTCATTAGTGGATTCATTAGTGGATTCATTAGTGGATTCGTTTTTTGTATTTTAGTGTCGGCTACGTAATGCGATAGGAAAAATATACATTTATAAATAAAGAAACATCGATGACCTTGAAATCTCCCAAAACAAAAGACGTTGGAAAAAATATTAGGGGAACCGACAAATAATCAAAATGTCTTCGACTTGCAAAAGTTTATCAATGAAAAATCGAAGCACTTTTTTAAAAATGGAATTGAACAACTGCCTTCATTTTGTTGATTAGTATTTAAGATTTCTTTAACGAATAAATCTTGATACAATTTCGATTATTTTTCGGTCCCCTTAATATATTGTAAAGTATGGAGTAAAGTATTTTTTGTATCGTCACAATTAGAAGAGATAGTTAAGAGGGGCTGGTTTGGGTAAAACACCCTGTATAAGGATAAATTAAATAAATTGTCAAGAAAAATTAAATAAATTGAACAAATTAATCGTGACTTCATGAACGATTATTCTAAACAGCTCAATCTGTTGATATATATATAAATTGATAGAACATTGAATTTGGTATTAGTAACATAATTTTATCTGGCTATAATTCTAAATGTAATATTGTATCGTGAGTAAAGAATGCAAATTTGGCACTTTTTTAACATCCTCCTTCGCGACGTCCAGCTTCAGAATTTTATTATCTTCGTTCGATCAAGAATATATTAACTAATAACTTCTAAATCAAGAAAACATTTCCCAAACTCCGAATTCAACAAACATTGCTATACTGTTTATTCCTCAGCACTCACTCCCGCGAATGCAATCAAAATCGTCAACGAGTGCCCCCACGACGAATCGCCGACTTTTCCCAGCGTTCTGCATCATGGTAAGCCCCAGTCATGGTTACACGCGGAGGAACGGGGGGTATATATTTATTCAACGAATTGGAACGAGGTACTTTCTCCTCGAAATGCCACAGACCGCAAGCATCCTAGAGGGCTTCCAGCGTGCTCGTCAAGCGGATCTATGCGATACTTGAATGATCGAGTGAGCACCTTCGGCTCGACCCGTTCCAAGCCTAGTGCCGGAAGGTGCATAATTGAAAGTCGACGAATCGGCAACCGGTTCCGCGACAATATTACGCGGGACACGCCGACCGTTCCGTCGGACATCGATATTTCAAGACATGTAACAAGACGATCAATATTTTCTCTCAGCTGCTTTGTGTTTCCCCCGTCCTCTCTCTCTGGAGACTGCGGAGGACCGCCTCTTACGCGTCTCTATGTTCCCACGTATGCACACGGAACAGGGAGATCGCGCGGAAGAATGTCAAGGCAAGCGTCATGACTTCCAAGGTCTTGCACTCTTCACTTTAAATAATCCTAGACGGCGACAGACGCGCGTGCAGCACTTAGATCTTTAATTGCGCTTGCGAAAGGAAGTGTCGCGGATTCTTCGGCTCTCTGAAAATCCACTGCGGGATTCTTTGTTGACTTCGCGGTCTTAAACACTCAAGAGTTTCAGCGGATGAATAGCATGGCTGGGTTCTCAATGGAGAGAGATAATCAGATGATTGAAATTTTTGTATCGAGGATGCAAATTGACAAGTGGTTGCGTCAAGCTTTTATGAAATCTGCAGATTTGTGGAGTGAGAAACCTGTGGCACGCTATGGCACACTATAGCATACTTGTTAAACACAGTGGGACTTCGATTAACCGGCACCATTGGGACCGAAACAGGATAATCGAGAGTTGGGGAAGACAAATTGAAAATCTAATATATACCATGTATGTAATACTACTATTTGGCTAATCGTCCTATACTGCCTCTAAGAGGCACTCGTTCCTACGTTATGGTGTGGGAATATATTTCCCTCTCTTTCTAAGCGTATTCCGAATGATACGCGCATGCGTCAAATTGACCATCTCAGCCAATAGGAAAGTGAAATTCAAATAAATGATAATCGTCTTTTTGTTTTGAAGCAGTAAGAGGTTATAGTTGCTAAAAGTGTGAGCTATAACTCACTGGACTGTTGGAATACTCCTCTAAAGTGATACTACTGGACACGATACTGGAATACTCCTCCAGAACGATCTCAGAAGTTTCTGCGAGTGTTGACTATAACTCGAACCATGGAAGCATCAGAACGTTCATTTCCAAGAAAAAGAAGGGAGACAACTCACTCGTTAGGGTTGGCGTTATTGTACTTGGCAGCAAGCCTTCTCATGAAATCGCTACAGTTTTGTTCCATCATCTGCTCCATGTGCTTGAGGTGGTAGGGTGGTGGTGGGCCCTCAGGTCCACCCAAAGGGGTAGCATTTGGCGGCGTTCCTGGATGGCTAGACGACGACGGCGTCACGCTTCTCGAAGACGTTGAATTATTGTCTGGCGTGAGGCGCTCTGTTTTGACCTGAAACAAAAGAAAAAAGGATACCTCATGAACCCTTTGCGATCGTATTAAATTTAAACATGGATGTCTTACTGATCGAAATTAATTTCCGAAGAACGAGCAGTGATACATAATAAATCTTGTTTACCCTTCATAATCTTGATAATATTGGTACACCTTCGCTTTTCTAATGTCATATGCATATTATTTAATATGCAATTTAATTATTTTGTGAAATTTAGATATACAGGGTGTCCCAAAAATGTTGGAGGTCCTTGATAGGGATGGTTCTTCTTCGTGGTGAGTTATCTTTTGATAACTTTCTTCTTGCCATTTTTTAACCGACTTTGAAAAGAAGGATGTCAATTCTCTCAATTCGACATATGTATATATATATATTTTTTTTTGGAGTATTGCTTTTGAAACATGTTAATAATCGAGAATGCCTAATTAGTAATTACACTTAAACACAATTTCTAAAATATTTCTATATATCTATATATTTATATATATCTTTGACTATTTGGTAATTACTCCAATCCGTTACAGGAAAAAATAACAATATTCAACACTTTGTCTTTGAAAAATCCAACACGTAGATATTTCACCCACTTGTTCATATCTGCTTATATAACTTATAATTACAAACGTTACTAACGTATAATCACATATTTTAGATCACTTTCTATTATTACACTAATCTTAGAATCTATTACCATTATTTAATGGCTTAAATCTTTTCAGTCTACAGAAGATCACACAAGATTAGTATGGTTCTTTGCTGAAAAGGGTTAGTATACTTGGATACTTTTATCTAAATTTTATCTCCTTGTCCATATTTATGGAAATATGAATTTGCATAAACATCTACAGTTTATTCATCTAGCGTGCTAGCTAAATAAAATTACAGTTTAAGCTTGTCGAAGGGATAAGTCGTAAAAACGTGCAAAGCAGTTTGACACTTCAATTTTTAGTGTTATCGCAGATATTACGTATTCTCACTTTAATAAAAAAAAAAAAAAAAAACGCTTGAACTTCTGACAATAAAATTGTTACTACTTTTGGCCTATCATAAACAGAATGGTATAAAAACTTTGATGCAGCTTATAATAAACGAAAGTGAGAAATAAAAATGGCAGTGGAAACATATTTTTGACAGGCAACAAGTCGAGTCAAGTCTAATCTTCGTATGATTTTCTCAAATTATATTTTTGCCTACTGAAGACATAAACCAAGTAACAAAACGTACATTACGTTGTACAATAATATTGGTACACCTTCACTTTTCTAATGTCAACAAAAACCTAAATTAAGTAATATTCCCCGCGCCGTTAGAACTATCACAAAAAATAAAAAAATGAATCAACCAAGAAAAGATTCATTTCGAATGACACGTGGTATTTGAATCGTTGTTCTGCAAATGCAAATTTCCAAGAGCTACTAAAATAAAAAACAAAAACAAAAGATATACATATCAAATCGAGTAACCTCCTTTTTGAAGTCGGTTAAAAAACGGTAAGAAATCGCTCACGATTCCGATAGTATCAAGGTCAACGCGGGAATCAAGCACCCTAGCGGCTCGCGTCCTTGGTCATTGAAAACGTCATTGCGAACCCGTTCGTTTTCACTTGGGGAAGCATCCAACCTAACAGGAAATATCCCCGTGCATTAATTCCCGGGAACAGATTGCATCTAAGATATGGTAATGAAGGCAACGCGTGGCGTAAGAGTTGACTCCTCTTCGGTTGCGAGAAACGCGGCGTGACACTAAGAAGAACGAGACTCGATTGGCGTAGAATAGGGTCCCTGAGGAGTCCGAGGAGCCGCTCGGAGAGGCCACGGTAAATCTCTTTCTCGCCTCGAGACCTCTTCCTGACAAGGGGCCGCTCCGGGTCTCGCGACGTAGACACGATCCCCGTGTATACGTTTCAAATGGCTCTGCTCTTCGTCTATTGCCAGCTTCTTGCGAAAGAAAACACCGAAGAGTCCCTGCGTCCTTTTCAGCGTCTATTCGAGACCGGAGATATCGTTACTACGGCTTTCTTCGCGGTTTTCTTGCATCAATCTTCCACGCTGGAACACTTTCCGACGCAGAACCGCCGTTGAAAAAGTGCAGCAAATTTGCCTGATCAAGTTCCTTGATAAGATGTATGTACAAGGCCACTCCAGTAATGTCAGAAAATTCATTTTCTTTTTGTTAATGTGTTGTCTTGAAGCTTTGAGAATAAGAACAATAATATTTCATAACCTCTCAAAGAGACTGAGAATTTTAGACAAAATTAATTGAATAGAAAATAGCGTACATTTGAAGTTAGAGTTGAATTTTCACTATAAAATTAATTGATCAAATAGAGAATAAAAAGAAAAGTATATGAGAAAATAAAAAATCCTTCGATCAGGGTTGGTCTGATACATTTTCTAAATCTACCTTTTGGTCTGTTATGATGAAATGAATTAACCTTTTTGTAAAACAAACATTTTCTTATATTTCTTTAAGAAGCACTTTGTAATATATTTAAATTTCATTACTAAAAATTATTATTTCATACCTTAAAAACACACACACAAGAAACTGTCCGTTTTCATTTTTCTGCGACTAACCCCTTAATATTAAATATAACATATCCCACTGTATTTCCGAGTATCAAAGAATCGAAACAAATGCTCACAAATATCAGTATACCTGTACCAGTAACAAACGAATCAAGAACCCTGCGACTCGACCTGCTCGACCTACTAAATTCCTTCGTGTCTAGTCTCTCTCCTCGTCGTTGTCTCCGCGCGGAGATCTTCATTCGACTCACGGCGAAAGATAGTAGCCAGCAAGAATTTCCATGTGTCATTCGTCGGTCGTTCTTTCTGAACGATGACCATCGATATTTCCCGGCCACCGAACCGTCGCTTCTTTTTTTTTTCGTTTACAGAAGCGTCGAACGGCTCGCACGGATGTCAGCGACGAGATGACAGTGCAGCTTCGGTTGACATCGCTGTCATAGAGCACTGGTCAGGACAGGTTCGAACGAAGGCCCCTCGTGAGCACGAGTACACGGCTACCGCTTCGACCGACGACCTCTGCTGCGAGAAATCCTCCTGCTCACCACACGTGCCGATCAAACACTCCACGCGAACCTTTCGGTTATTTGTCGGAAGGCAAATAGCGAGAGGACCGCTGTACGTACTTGCTTTTTGGACCTTGCGCAAGGATTCGAGTTCTTGGTTGCCATGGTGGACAGCAGATTTGTTCGGGGACTGCTTGGTGATAGCTTTGAGACTCCTTTTCGGGGTTATATATAACCGCTTATAAGGATTTTATAAGGAAAATCGTTTTTCATAGATTTCAGCAGTACTTTGATATTATTTTTATGGCCGTGACTGTGTTATTTTGTAGGCTTGTGTGTAAATCTTCACGCGACATGTGAATATTAATCCTTTAACACTTTCGCTGCGGACGAAAATAAGTACCCAATCGCTGGAATTATGATATTTCTTTCAATGACAAATTTCTTACAAATGTTCTAATCTGATTATTTTGAAAAACATATATTTGTAATAACTTATTTTATATATAATATGATTGCCGAACAAAAGAAATGAAAACTGAAAAATAAGAAAAAGAACCATGTATTTTCAATCCGCACATGGCAAGGGCTCAGTTGGACGCACATGTGTGTCATCCGCAGCGAAAATGTTAATCTATAACAACGTGTGAAACTTGTGGTACAGAATTTGAATTGAAAATGAAAAACACGAGTCGGAGATTATGGCACGCACGATCCTACAGTAACTCGTAGGTCATAAGGTTAAGCTTGAATTACACTTACATAAATTTATGTTAACAAAATAAATATGGTGTACATTTGTGATTGTGACGTATGTATAGTATTGGGTTGTACAGGAAGTTCGTACCGATTTTAAGGAAAACTTCAAAGGCACTTTTGAATTTTGATATATATATATTTATCGAATTACATTAGTATTCAGAAGTGTCCTACCTACCAAAAGTCAACACGGACTTTCCAGACAACCCACCAGTATACTATACAGGGTGTACCAATAATGTTGGAGGTCCTTGAAAAGGGTGGTTCGGGAGGTGATTTGAAACAACCTTTTCCTTACCGAAAATGTTGTCCGAGGCTTCGTTAAGGAGATATTAATTGAAAACCCCGACCAATCGGAGCGCGAGTATACCGGTGGACCCCGCCCACGGTAGGCGTAGGCTACGCGCTAGGGACCGCCCTCCGCCGGCGTACTCGCGTTCCGATTGGTCCGGGGTTTTCTGTTAATATCTCCGTAACGAAGCCTCGGACAACATTTTCGGTAAGGAAAAGGTTGTTTCAAATCACCTCCCGAACCACCCTTTTCAAGGACCTCCAACATTATTGGTACACCCTGTATAGTATACTGTTGGGTTGTCTGGAAAGTCCGTGTTGATTTTTGGCAGGTAGGACAGTTCTGAATACTAATGTAATTCGATGAATATACATAAAGAACGTGTACTTTCTTTAATCTGAATTACGCGCGTTAATTACTCAGCGCGCTCTGTGAGGAGGATTGAAAATTAGAAACAGAAGAACGGAGAAATAGAGAACACTGGCATAAATAAGCTAATAAGATATAAATAACCATTTTACGTTGTAAACAGGAGTGAATATAAAATATAATAGAGAGAATTATATTGTCATTCCTCTATTTTTCAGGTAAAATTATGTTGTGAATATTGTAAATAGCGTACATAATGTATAATATTAATAACCAAATAAATACTCTATTTTTCAGAGTGACATATATTTGTCTAGTTTCTTATATCAACTGACGATGTAACATCGTTATATATATATCAAAATTCAAAAGTGCCTTTGAATTTTTCCTCAAGTCATTTTTTAATTGATAATCAATGCAGCCTTCTGCAAACGCTATTGTAGTATCCGCGCCTCCCATTCTCAATAATAAGAAGTCAAACGACAACGTGAAACGTAGGGTACGAGATTGGTCGTGTATGTAAAGCGGTGGATCCGAGGATCGTGGGTTCGAATCTCCGTGCTTTATATTTTTCGTTTAGACTCCTACACTATTTACTGAACTTACTTGAGTAGTGTTGAGACCATTCTGATTCTGCCGCCTCCGACTCCTAGGTGGCCTAGGGGTAGTTGCACCAGAGAGGTGGGCACCTTGGGGGCTTCCGCCCCTAGCGTCGACCGCTGTGTTGGCGGCCAGGGTGGCCCCGTCGTTGTTTTCCGTGTGTGTGTCTAAGTCAGTCGCCTCTTCGCGATCGCCTCCACGTGGTCCAGAACCCGCGGACACGTTTTCACCTGACACCTCACCTAAAACACAACAATTTTCCCGCGTTAATTATATTTACATCTCGTTATATTAACGTACGATAAAAATAGGGGAAATTGAAAAGTTCATTCATCTGTATATTCGCTGCAAATTTTCTCAATATCACCTAATCATTCTATACAATTTATACAAATTGTCATTGTTAGTTGATCTCAAAGTATTCATTAACATTCGCGACCGCTAACGTGAATTCACGTTACTTCAAATTCTATTCCTGGTTATGACAAAATTATGAAAATCTTCTTATTTTATGCAGTAGATATTTACAACATTGATATTTCGAAACATACTTTGTCCAGCTTCAGAATTTTATTATATATTTATTTTATTATAATAGGTCTCGCATACAATGTGTTAAGATGCTTAACCAGATCAGCAGAATGTATCACGAAACCGTCAAAGAGTATATTCCAGAAGAATTCTTCCTCCTATACGCCCCCAAAAAAGGATCCAATAAATTATGCCCACTTCTGCCTATCTCTCGATTACCGAATCCAGCCAACTTCGCCGCTTAAAAGTCACGGTTTCCCGCGTCCTTGCGTCACCGCTAGATCCCCCGGCTCGTATTTTGGCGCATGCGTCGTACCGATAAATCCGCGCTGAATCGCACGGCCAGGCTCGTACGTTTTCCTCGCAACGTCGGGAGCCCCATGCCGCCTCCTAACACCGGTTTCGTAACGAGGCGGTAGCCGAGGGTACGTCGTAAAGCTTCCTTAACGTCGGCCCGTGTAAACGGTGTCTTTCGACACCAGGAATTTCGATGAAATACGTTAAGAGGGATAACCGTAGGACGCGATTACACGGTGGCTGAGAGCGGCGCTAGACGGTGAGGAGATTTACGCTCAATAAATGAACCCGTCCTGCCACCATTATCTACATGCTCGATCAGAGAGACGCGTATCTGCCGCGCGTGAGAAGTACAGAAGCATCGAGCACGAATGGAAAGGACGACGGGGGAGGGATGATCGTTGGAAGGGTCAGAAAAAAGGGGGCGAAAGACGAGACGAAAGGATCACGTGGAAGTGGAAAAAAGGAACGAAAGGGTGGGGAGAGGTCAGTGGCCACATTAGCTACCAAAAATATCCAATAAATTCTTGCCATCGTTAAATGGCCGGCATTTTATGGCGGCTGTAACTCGCGCACATGGCCGAATTTGTTGGAGGATAGGATCGAGCCGAGGTTCAGGATGGTTGCATGCGATGCTCTCGTGATTTCGCCATCGATGCGAGCGTGTACTGGTAGCTTTATGGGTCCACGGATGCGAATTTGCTCCGAGCGTTGGCTTATTTGCGACTAGGATGGTTACTTGGATGCTGGATGGTTAGAGAGTTGAACTCTGAGACAGACGTATTGAAGTCGTTCTGGCTAGGATCCAATTTTGCTACTGTAAATGCACTTTTATTATATGGCAGTCGAAAATGTTTTAAATGACGTTGTTTAGTTATACGGTAAAGTCTCCATAATTGCACAAACTCGGGACCGGCCCTGTGCGTTTATCGTAGAGTTCGTATATTCTCTGATGTTTGTCGACGAGCTTTGAACGTAGGGAAGTATAACGAATAAAAAAGAAGACGGAGCGAAAACACCAGTCGAGCGAAAACATATGTCGGTGAGACAATTTAATGCAACAGTGAAACTCTTTTATTATTAACTTTTTTGTTGTAAAACTTTTAACATCATATTCCTGATATTTTTCTGATTAAAATGAGACCAAACACGATACAATTCAGACGATATTTACCATGCATCTTTTTTTAGTTAGTGTTCTACGATATATGATACATAATAAGTTGTTACAAGTAAATATGTTGCGAATCACGTCGTGTTTGGTCTCTTTGTAATCAGAAAAATGTCAGGAATATGACGGGTAATGTTTTATAATAAAACAGTTAATAATATAGAAGTTTCACCGTTGCAATAAATTGTATCACCGAGTAATCCGATTCCAGAACGTATTACACTACTCGGCGATCAATAAAATCATTTATCACTTTCCATGGCTCTCAAACATACTGTTTCTGTTTGTCAAGTAAACGCTGTTCCTGAAAATAAATACTAAAACTCATTAAGTAAAATAATCAACAGCAGAGAGATAAACTACTTAATTTCTCGATAAGGGACTCACAGATAATCCAGACCAGTCTTTAATCAGAATTTATGGTTATTACTGAACAAGGAAATTGTAATGTGGACACTATAATTCCATTCAATCTGCATGCATACTTTCTACAGTGTACCATACACCTATACCATGAGGCAATTTTCTAATTTCAATCTGTTAGTATTTTACTTGTGTTAGAATATGAAATCGACAGATAAATTGCATTGTCGTTAACGACGCATCCAGAAAGGTTTAAAAATACAAACTAATTTGTTTTCATAGCCCCTGTCGGCACGGATAATGGAATTCCGAAATTGGTTTAGTTTCACTACGATTACACACAAAAAATAAGCAAGAACATGGATCGTAAAAGCCATTCCTGCGACAGTCATTGTCCAATGTCTTCATCGCGCCAACGTGGAATATTTACAGCTTCCCATGAAAATTCTATTAGATAGTATCTTTCAACAGGAAACCGACTCTCATTTTTCTTGATACATCCATCTCCTACGGCGGGCGCCGCGGACGTTTATTGTCTCGGCCTTCCAAACACTTAAGAAAATGAATTCCTCGTACGTTTTATGGGCCTTTGTCAGTTTCCCTATTACCAATCGCCAACTATGGATACAGAAAATCTCTGGATCGATGTACTGCTTCGTGTGCCCACTTCTCAATTATTCGTTCACAAAAGAATAATATTAGGCGTGGAAAAAAGCGAGCTGAGGATTTCGCACAACCGTAACTATTATTAAATATTATTTTACGGTCGTGCAGCGTCGACATTCGGTTTTTAATATTAATCCTACCACGACTGATCAAGTTTTCGAACTTTTGTATATAATTCATATATGGTATATACAAAATAAAATTGGTTTTTAACGGACAACAACACGCACAAAATTTAAATGATACCAATGTAGCTCCATAGTAGCCAATTCTTAGTACAAATCTTGTTGAACATGTTTTTGTCGGCTGAAAATTGGTCGATTTAAATAACAAGCAAAAGTAATAAAATCACATATTTTTACCATTTTCCAATTTGTTCAAGAACAATGAAAAACAAATATTAAATAGAAAAATAAGTTTCTACATAAAAGCCTTATAAGCGGTGAAAAATGGAAATGTTTCGTAGATTGATATCTTTTAGTTTGTTATTAAATAATGATTGAATTTTGTACATTAAAGATTGGAATTTTTTTGCGTACCTAATATACCTATATGGGTATTCAGACGAGTAAGAGACTACTCAGTAATCATGACTCACTATTAATAAGATAATAAGTAGGTTTCGGATGTTTACGAATTTATGGTATATTGTTTTCAATTCAAAGTGCAACAGTTAGACATCATACTGATTCAATTAACCTTATGGTAGATTGCAAAGATAGTGTTTAGATTTTCATTAGAATTAATTAATTACTCTTATACCATTGAGAATCTATGTATATCTATATACCTTCTGCAAACCAATTTTACTAAATTGTTGCACGTATAATTCCTAATCTTGAAACTCTTCAAATTAATAAATTAATTATGCAATTTGCATTGGAAAAATCGCAGGGAGGCTACGAAGCCGCAGTAAACATCGGTGAGAATGAAAAGTGCGGAGGCAGACCGAAGCGTTCTTAATTAAAACTTTCTAGCGCGTTTCGAGCCGACATTTGATTTACGGCTGTCGTAAGGAAAGCTCGTAAAATAATATCTGACCGTTTCCATCGCATTCCTGCACGTTTCCTCGAGGAGATACATCTCAACCGCAACTTTTACGAGCGCGGTAGCGCGGCCAAGTCACGTACGACAAATATCATAACTCGAATTCCGGAACTCCCGAAGCGCCGAACTATTGTTTGCAGATCGTTTCTTGCGCTCTTCCTAGTTATTTGCGGACAGGTGAAAAATTGGCCGCGGTTATGGCTGTCGAAGCCAGCGGGAATACGAGCCGGCACGTGAATTGTTTCTAAATCGCCAGCTGTTTGTCTTCAAACATTCGAAGACGTTGCTCCTACGTACGAGGAATATCGTTGCTCGCGAATGGCGTCGGTAATGTCTAAATGAAGAACGACGAGTATGATTAATTGCTGAAATTTTCTAGTTATACGTGCGGAGGTGTCTCATTAGGCGAGACGACTACACTTTCGTTTGGATCGTTTGATGATTTATGGAATTAAGAAAGACAAATTCCACGACAGGGTCCGAAATGACTAGGACTTGGAAGTATGGTTTGCAAAATGAATGATCTCTGCTTTGAACAGTTAAGTTTTCGTGACAGGTGAGTTAAACTTCGAGGTGCGACGACATGTTATTGTTAGAGCTCGTATTAACAACTCGTTACGATATTTCACACTCGGACCACGGATTGTTTCTAACACCAGCTAAGAACTGTGTGCTAGGTATTCTAATGATCAATGTTTGAACTCTATTTCAACTTCTAACCACTCCTCCGTCCATTATACACTGAGACGTTCCAATGCAATGTTCCTATTTGCAATGTTTTGATTCTTTTATTTCTATGCTTTGCCGTGCCAAACAAATATTACAGTACATAAAATTATTTCTTCGAGTTCCTAAAGAATTTTTATTTTATTATTTAGGTATTTAGTACAATTTAACATAGTTCAAGATCAAAAATTGCTATATTTTATCAATTTTGTTTCCAATAAATCAAATAATTCATATTAACTTCTTTGCACATTTTGAACTGTGTTGCCAATCTTGTCAAAATCTCAAGATTTTTCTTGCTTCTTAAGATATTTAAAAAACAATACTCCAAAATGGCAAGAAGAAAGTTATCAAAAAATACTACCATAAACAAATTACATTAAAACACATTATTGTGTAAACATATATCTAAAGTTCACAAAAGAACTAACAAATCTTGTTTATCCTTCATAATCTTGCATATTATGTATCGTTCTTCGGAAATTAATTCCGATCAGTCGACACCCCCGTCTAAATTTGATACAACCACAAAGGGTTAATGAAATGAGTGTAGGGAATGGGTCGCTATACTTTTATTCTTCGTTTACTGTTTGAATAGGCTTGTGTCCATTTCTGTTCCAGGTATAAAGGAGGGAACAATGATGGATTTATCCTCTTTCGATCCTAATTAACGAACGCAAGATTTTTTACGTTGGCTGTTTTCTTTCATCTTAACATCTTCATTTTTCATACGTCTTATTAATCCTTAGTGGAACTAAAACATCTTGATAATTGAAAGGACAAACTAATTACAGTTTGCCTAGGTAGGCAGATGAGTACACTGTGTATCAAGAATTTCTGTTTAATTAAATACAGTCGTAAACTTTCTATCCCTATGAAAAATCGAGCTAACAAAAAAGAATTATTATATCATTCATTTTCTTTCATTAGTACATAGTATGCCTGGATATCTTGTCGTTCCTAAGAAACTGAAACAGTAATTCAATGAAATGTAAAATATATTTGATTAACAGTTAAGCTTGAGAAATTGCCTGTTGCAACATGAAAGTAATAATACTCGAGTAATTAAAACATTTATTACCATAGAGCAAGCATTTAATTTCTCCTATCTATTAACATTAAGAATATTTTTATATGAAGAAGACGCGATTTCTTCTATCCAATTAAGTGCCTCGATAATATTTCTATATAAACAATATGTATTTTCTTGAATTTAATTAATTAATAATATTTCTGCATAGAGAAAGGTAGAAGAAATAACACGTTTCCTTTATGGACATTTTAACACTCGAGTATTATTATCTCACTCGAGGCGACAGAAACTGTAAAATCGAAAATAGTCATACACTAAACTTTATACTTGGAGGACCACGAATGACTTCAGCTACTATTTTAAACCAGCAAGCGAGCCGGTTCGATCATAGCACTTCCACGAAGTTTGGTTAAAAGGTGAACAAGCACTAGCAACACGCATCGCTGATGAAGCAAACCAACCGAACCACTTCGCGAGAGCGGTTAGAGGTGAAACACGCAAGACCGGAAGCTGTCGTTTCCTCCATTTGCGCCGGCCTCGGCAAGGTTGGCCGCTTGAAAAACCGTCGGATGGCCAGGTAAGAGTTTGCACGCGTGCACCGCGCGTGCGTGTACCTTCCTCGTGTGTCTGCATCCGGGGTTAGCACGGCACCTAATGAACGATAAAGGTGGCTTGGCCGCGTGCAGCCCGTCATTATAAATCCCCCGCATGACGAGCTATTATTTGCTGAACGCGAGGGCCTCTTTTCCATGTTGCATTCAAATTCCTCGAATTCTCAATTCACCGAATGGATCGCTACTGAATGTAATATCACTGGAGGAGTTGTTAAATATTGCTAAATATATCATCATTCATTGACCAATAATGCATTCGATGCGAAAGGAAGTGAGGTTTCAGATAATTCGCTAATAGAAATGTCAGCGAGCATTCCTGCGAGGTAGAGAACATTCGTCTCTTTCAGTGTGGGATAAAAAACTGTTCTTGAATGAATGGAAATCTGATTGCTAGGAATTTGGGAATTAATTAATTTGAATCGTGCAGAATAAGACAATAGTTACTAGATTGAACCCGTTCATGCAAAATTAAATAATAATGTTGCTGTATTAATTTATGAAATTAGTGTATACTATATAAATTGTGCATTTGTTAATCATATTCACGAAACAAATGCATAAAGTCCACGCATAATAGCGTAGAAATATGTATGTATATTGCAAGAGATACTTTTAATTAATAACTTATAATGACTTATAAATGAAGCTTCATAAGTCAAATTCAATAATACTTTAAACACTTTATTCTTAATACTCAATTCACATAAATCTTACGTAATCTAATTTCGCAGAAAAATAGAATATGTATTCATACGTATTTGTCATGAAACGTAACTAATTTGTATAAACAAAGACATTCGCTAATTCCCAAAAACATATATAACTACGTGAATATAAAATAATGAATACGTTAGGTTACTTTGTCACCCGTCTTATGGCCACGACAAATACCATTTAGATCGATTAGAAATCCTCACATGCCGATTGCCACGAGTGGTAAATGGACACTAATTAGCCATCAGACAATTTTAGCCATATCTTTGGTTGCCGGGTAATCGGATATTAAATAGCCCTTCTGCGAATTACCACGTCACCAACCTCTTCAGCACTCTCTTTCCACCGTATGGACTAGTGAAGCAACACGGTGGCAACCAACGAGGATAGTGCAAGCCAAACGCAAACACAGTAGATCCTCGATGATTGCGTGAAGACCTTCTTAGTTGCACTGTGTTGACAAATGGAAGAGATTAGTAGCGAGTGAAGCTGGAAGTGGAAGTAACAGGTAGCACCGACCACGGGTAGCAAGAATAAACTTGTTTATATTAGCCTTTCTTATTGGATTTGAAACCTTGATAGTTGCGTGAATTATTAGCGTGACTTATCAACCCTGTCTTCCTGTAATTATCGAGATTCCACTGAACTTGGAAAGGAAAATAAGTTACGAAAGTTACGAAAGACGCGTTTCCAAAGTTAGACTATTTAACGTCACGCTATTCCCGTTCCTACATTTTGCAACAAGACGACACAGAGTGCAGAGGGTCGATATAGTTCATTTCTAAAAGAGAAACAAATAGAACATAAACAGAAAAAACCCAAGTTGAAAGGGTTGAATAAACAACAAATCAAAGCTAGAAATTCCGCCATTTTGGTCGGTATTAATTGTCCAGGGTAGATCTGGGTTAGGTCTGGTAGTTAATTTCTAAAAGAGAAACAAATAGAATATAAACAGAAAACAGCTAGGTTGAAAGGGTTGAATAAAAAACAAATCAAAGCTAGAAAGTCTGCCATTTTGGTCGACAGTAATCGTTCAGGGTAGGTCTGGTAGTTAATTTCTAAAAGAGAAACAAATAGAATA
>NC_071982.1:2006671-2050725 GCF_026283585.1 Hylaeus volcanicus
AAATCAAACATAAAGTCCGCCATTTTGGTATTAATCGTGCAGGGTAGATCGCCGTCGCAGGCGACAATAATTACCGAGCGAAACGACCTTTAAAGGCCAACGCGTAAAAGAAGGGGTCAGGGGGGAGGGCAAAAGAAATGCGAACGTAGGAAGAAGAAGAGATTAGTGTCACGGCGTTAACGCGATCAACGCCGTCAGCGAACCGCGCCGGCTGGACGTAGGATCCTCCGCGTTGTAAATCTGCTATAAGTTATGCGCGACCGGGAGGGCAGGCCGCGCCATTAAAGCGGGTTATGCCCGTTTCAAGTGGAAAATCATAAGCACCGCAAATACGCCGTTATTACTATAGACGCGCCACGAGCACGCCACTTACTTTGTAATCATGACTAATGCATAATGCAGTAGCCGGTGCGCGAGCGGTGCCCTGGCGTGCGTGTGCGCGTGTCATTCTCTATAGGATTTCTATGTGGGTGCGTGGCGGGGCAATGGATGTACGTCCACGTATAAATATACGAAACGCGTGCCTTTCCTTTACAATTAATGCGCGATTATCGTTTACGGGCGGCGTGATTATTATTGACCGAGGTGCGCGTAGGCAAACCTGACGCACGCGCCACCACGTTGCGAAGCGTTGGAAAGGATGCGCGATTTATCCTAAACCTGCGCGAACGTTGCACTGTACAACTTGCACAGTGATCTGGAAAGCGGCATTTCCGGGCCAAAGTCCAATTGTTCTTGATCTACAACGTTAAATGAAAGATTATCCTCTCTGGCTTCTTTATTTATAGAATAAAGATTATGATCATAGATCTTGCAAACATAAAACGTAGAAGAATTCTAAACGGAAGAAGAAAAATGAACAATTCTAATAGTAAATTTAACGTTTTCACTGTATAAATAATGTGTACATATATTTCATGTATTGTGTACACGATCTGTCTAAAAAGAAACCGAACTTTTGCTATGAAAAGAAAAAAGTACAAGTAAAGTTTTTACACACACGTTTATTTACTAAAAATAATCTCCCTCTGCGTCGATACAGCGTGTAGACCGCGTAATTAACATTTCGAAGGACCTTTGCAGCTTCTGTTTTGGAAGCCTGTTTAGTACGGCGGTTACTGCGGCCTGAATCTCCGAAATGTTGCTATAATGTGTCCCTTTCATTGGAATTGGCATTGTTACCTTGGATCATTCACCCCTACTCGATTACATAATTGATTAAAAATAGAAATTTGTTATAAATTTATTTGTTTGAATTTAATGTAAAAAATACGACATTACTTTCTGGTCCCCCTAATACTTTATTAGTCCCGGGCCTCTTCAAACGTAAATCCGGCACTGTTCACGGCGAATGCGATAAAACGTTATCGGGTGTCAAGAATTCATACGTCCGCGAAAAATGTCTCATCGTCAAACTATGGGCGATTTTCGAACGAACTTTGGTAGAGATTCATAGGCGTCGTCCGCGCCCGGTGGACGCCGTTTAAAATTCGCAAACGAGATGATATTTGAGCACTTCGGTGCGTCTGAAATTTCAGCTGCACGGTCGACGCATAACGACGACCTCATCATGTCCATATTTCACACCACGGGGTCCCGTTCTGCATAGTAGCGTCGCGACGTTCTCTCCTTCGGGATGATACCTCGCGTGCCCCGAGTGCCTTCACCTACTTCGCGGTAACAGTAATTTGCTTTCGTGTATGTCCCGCGCGTTCGGTTTCGTTCGAGCGTGTATCACTTTCCTCGGTGATTTTCCATGGAACGTATCGGCGAATAAATAAAGAAAATACCGACAATTATGGTAAATGTTCGCCGTTCGTATTGCGAAATAAATTGCGGAGGAGTATCGCGTACATTTTATGCTATTGCACACTTGTACAGAATTGCAAGATTGAGCTTTGGAGTAATTCGGAAGAACGAGACGAACATCGTTTGGCTGGGGTCATAAATTCTGCGAGAGTAATATTTTGATAGGTAGATAGTAATATAGATATAGTAAAAATAATTATTCGTGAATTCGTTATTCACTGGTCTTTAGTTCAATATTTGAAGTGATAGACAACAATGAGAATAAACATCTATTTTTAACACATTGTACAGTCTAACAGGCAATTATTATAAATATCAAGTCTATTTTATTTTCATGTTTATACAATTATCATATTTATTATTCTTTATGCCGTACAACATATTATCTACTAAATACACCAATTATTCTTGCTTAATTACTATTAGGTTAGCCAAAAAGTTCAATCGGTTTTGGCAATATTTATCATTCCACATTCTGGAATGTAACTAATTTCAGATCTATTTAGACAAGTAAATTACAAGAGCCTTCTAAATTAGAAATTCTAATACAAGACAAACCGAATATTTGATTTCCATTATACCCTGCGCCTTTCATCGCAGGTTGTAATCGCTTCCGAATCTCTCGTTCAGCAGCGTTGTTAAGATTTGACAGAGCAAAACGACGCGGTAGTGATCAGGAATACTGGTTCAGAGAAATCATCCGAGAGCTGGAGATCGCCGAGCGCCTAACTCGGCATTCTTATCGAGTATTCCGCGGCCGCGAATGCGCGATCCGATCGAGAGCTGACGGTAGACCGCATAATAAGACCACGTATTCTTCCCGTCGAGGCGTAACCTTGGTCGTGCGGAGAATGGTCGAATCAGCTGTTTCAGGTGGAAGGCCTCCCGTGGTACACAATGGGCTATCACGTGACTGGCAAGCGTTTATTAGCCGACGCGAGACGAGAAAATGGGTGGCGAAAGAACGGGTAACGATGCAATTTATTATTTATTGTTCCGGTTAAGAGAGCATCGACCACTAATATGTCATTTCTTTCATCAAGAAATACTGGTGTAGCAACTAATGAATTTTTTACAGAAACAGATAAATTAAAAGAGATGAAAGTTTCACGCAATAGGATCTCAAGATATTTGTTTTGATATTTTTAGTTGGTGTTTGACGTTAGTTTCACACAACAAAGTTTCACACACAGGAACTCAAAATATTTGTTTTGGTAGAAGATAATTACACGACAAATGAAAATAAATGATAAGAAGAAATACTGATGTAGCAACTAATGAATTTTTGGTAGAAACAGATAAATTAAAAGAGATGAAAGTCTCACACAATAGGATCTCAAGATATTTGTTTTGATATTTTCAGTTGGCGTTCGACACTATTTTTTGAAGATTCCAAAACCATAAAAATTCCATGAAACTGAAATTAATGGTACAAACAGTTTGTCTACTACAGAATTAAGTACAACGGTCATACAAAAGATGAATTAATAAAATATGAAGAGTAAGTGATAAGTAAACTTATCCTATATTTATACCACTGTTTATACCACTTCGTATTCTCCATATTCGTGTTTTTACTATAAAAATTAATAATGCATGTTTTTAGGTAAAAAATTATTTATAAGGAACAAGTTGCAACAATGCGAGAACGTTAATGCCAAAGGTGATTATGATTAAAACGTTTACCAGCATTTTGCGACTTGATCAAGAAGTAACAATTTATGCTAGACATATTTTCTTCTTTCCATTTGATCAGCCTTTCAAATTTCTTAAATCCTTTAAATAAAGTATTCAAGACAGCGATGTTAGATAAGATATTTTGTCCTTCGACAAAAGTATTAGGTTGTTCTAAGAGTTTCTTTCGTTTTAGTAGTAGGTAAGATATTACCCTCCTTGATCTCTCTGAAAGCAGCATAATGCCATTTTTCTAAAATCGTTGCGATTTGCTAACAAAATATCATGCGATGTGCATCGTTAAATCCTGTATTGAAGTAAATAATATAATATCGTTGCTATTCTAACGACTCTATTCTAACTACCAGACTACGATTTTCGTGATCGTTAGCAATTATACATTCATAAAAAAAAGATTATTTTCATTGAAAAATGACGTAAGTAAAATCGTCGCTATATAATCGTCCCGGACTATAAGTCGCGAAAGAAATTGTCGGGGCAACCTAATATTTCTCCCTTCGCGAAGGAGCGTAGGAATGCCCGAAAAACGCTTCTTCCACCTGCTCCCGATCGTCGCGGGCACGGAGCGGGTACAAAAGGCTCCAGGAAGAGAGGCACGCACTGTTCACCGTTTGTTCCGCCGGTGGCAGACAGCGTGCGGTGACCTCCGTAGCCCCGTCGTACGGAGCAGGCTGCGCGAAAAGGGGCACGGGGGGACGAAAAGCGCAAGAAGAAGAAGAAGAAGAAGAAGAGAAACGAAGCGGGAAAGAAGAGGTAAGGTGCGTTCCTGCGTGACGTAGCTTTCGCAGGCCATCACGCATATGTTACCCTCCGCGAGGGGGCCCCATACGCGCCTACAATGCGATCCGCGGGGTCATTCCACCTCGGCCACCTCTTCGACTTCTTCGTACTCGTCGACGTCTCTTCCGCGGACACGGTCTTCGGTTTGCTCGTGAACTTTGTTCCCCTCCCATCGGTGACTGTAGGTGTCTATGGTCTCTTACAACCCTTGACCTCTAAGTCGAAATTTAAAAAGTAGTAAAGGGGATGATTGAGAATGTTCGTGTATCTACGTTGGTTGAAAAAATTGAGGAGAAGACACCGAGAACTTCAAGTATTTTTAGGTGAAAAGAATATTCCTGTGGCTGAAATTATTTGTGGCAGAAGGAATGTAAGTGAATTAGAAAATTAGAATATTTGTCACTTTGATTAATGAAAGGGGCATTTATCAACTGTTTTTTTTTTTTATAAAAGAAGAAATTTTCTAACCACTTTAAACTGGATTTAATGCATGAAGAATATTTTCTGCCTTTAAGTATTTATGGTTCAATTGATGTGTTAAAATAGACTGAACAAATTAGAATATTTATGTGACTTTAGAATAGTGACAACGATATTCAATTAAGCATTGCTAGTGCAAGAGAAGAAATAACTCCTCTAAATAATTCCATGAAACCTGCTAAATACCTACGAAATATTCAAGTATCACAGACCATGGTACAAGGTATAATAGCATAGTCCAGCAAGATACAACATCGTTTTTCATACTGGTACACAGTATAATACAGCAAAATACAGTAGAACACAACTTATTCCAGCAACATAGAGCATAATACATGTAAGTATAGAATTTTCCAGCAAAACGGAGAAATACTGGAAAATACAGAATATTCAAGCGTCACAGACCATAGCACAAGGTATAACAGCATAGTCCAGCAAGATATAAAATTATTTTTCATACTGGTACACAGTATAATACAGCAAAATATAGTATAATCCATAATATTCTATCTAAGTACAGCATATTACTGCTAAATACAGAATTTTTTAGCACCATAGTACACAATACTGCAAAATACAGAATATTCAAGCATCACAGACCATACCACAAGATATACTGCAGCAAGATACATTATTCTTGTGCAAAGACTATCTGCATCAAGTTTTCTAAGTCTAAGTGTAACTCTCTCGCGTAGACATGCATAGTATCTGGTCGTGAACTTTGTTCCGGCGTCAGAGACGTAGGTGTCTATCGCTTCGTAGACCGACTCCTAGTTCCTTCAGGGTCGTGCGCGAGGGAAGGACGTAGGTGTCGTGAATGCTGGGCGTGACTCGTGTGTCACTCCCGCCGGATGAAGATCGACGACATGGCTCGGCGAGATATGTGCAAGCCGAAGGAAGTTCACGAGGGCCGAGGTAACGCGCCTTAAATGATAATTTCTGTGTACGCTATTCGGCCCTTTGAAAACGGAAGTAGGTAGGAGTGGAGGCAGATGCGGGAAAGGAGGAAACGGAGTTGCGAATACAGGAAATGAAAGTTGAAAGAGTGGAGGTACGAAAGTGGAGGTTGCGAGGAAGTAGAGATGCCAGAAGGTCAAAAGGAAATGGATGTAGTAATTCAAGTGGTATCGAAGCATCGAGAGTTATAATAGCAAGTCGATATCAAGTTATTTGACGGTAAATTTGATGGTGAATTATTCATCATGTACTGATCATAGTAAATAAATCAAGATATACCAAAATGTTATATATTTTCATTAGTTATGATTAGTAAATTCAATTTATTGGTCCACAAATAGTTTTGGCACAAAAATATTCCTTATACTCGAGAAATAATTCAGGTTTCAAGATCGAACTAGTCGAAATCATGATATATCTCAATTCTATATATTTTCATTTACTATGATCGGTAAGGTTTGTTTTTTGTACCACAAATAGCTTCAGGTACAAAAATATTCTGTCTACTCGCAAAATAATTCATATCTCAAACTACTCGAAATCATGACATACCTTAATTTCATATATTTTCATGATTTTACTATGAGTAAGGGAAAATATACAAAATTGAGATGAATCATGTATTTTTCAAATTGACAGAAAAGTTGCGTGACATTATAGAGCACGCCTTTTTAATTTTTATTTAAACCACTATAATACTCAATCTGCCAATATGCAAATGGCTACTAGAAGTTTGAAACTTGTTTTTTATTGAAGCAGCTCTGCGAAGATCGAATAATTCCTTGGACCGATAAGAAAAGTAACTTGACGGTTGCAAAGAGAATTAACAAGTAAAATAGAAGCACAAATAATGAAAATGCGAAGACGAGGAACAAATTGATATAAAAATAGTGGTACAAGGTGAAGTAGAAATACAAGAAACAGAAGTGCAAGTAGTCACGCAGGCAAATTTATGTGCGCATATGAAATATTAGAAAAATAAAAATAAGGAGATAAGAACAAAATTTGTAAGAAATAAGTGGATACTGAGATACGGGTAGAAAGAAGAGAAAATAGTGAACCAATGAGAGAACCTTTAATGGAAGCTAAGTTGAATCGGAGGAAATGTTATCAAGTGCCATTAAGGTAAAGATAATGTTATGCAAATTCTAAGTGGCTAAGGAAATATTTGACGTAAAACTAGCAACTAATTACTTGTTTTTCATTTGTATTTTTCTTATCTAAATTGTGCATATCATTCTTTTCATAAATAATCAACTAATGTTACAACTTTCACGAATATTTACTCGTCGTTTTGTTAAGACGAATTACCAGCTTTCTAAGTTTCCAACTAGATGATGTTTTTCTTTATAAATAAATATTAAGTTTACGTGCTCTATATGTTGCTTAATAAAGTATGCTTTGTTCTCGGGATGAAGCTGGTCAAAAAGATTCAAGCAGAAACGTAATAAAGTTGTAATGGAAATAATAATTTATTTATTTTGTTAATTTATTTTTATGAAAAGACTTCTATTGAAACTATTTTTATTTATGTCGACCGTATTCGATTGACAGTTAAACCGCGTGTTCCTTGGTGAATCGGTAGATGTTTGTATTTTGTTTTCCCTAAGTATCCTGTTGCACATATTTTACAAATATTGGGATTTGTAATTCAAAATTTATTTCTATAAAAATAAAATATATCCAATATTACTCAGGGATAGCGTAACTTTCTGTAACTGAAAACATTACTCGCTACATACAAACAAATTCTTCCTCTACATAACATAAGTGTAAATAGTAAGTTTACCTTAAAAAGACACAGAATTAATCCCTAGACCAAATATCTAGATGACTCGAAAGAATAATAATTCCCAAAAAATTTTCTTAAATTACCCAACCATAATCTTATAAAAAAATCACCAAAGAAGATACATCCACCGGTTGAAACGTTTCCCATCACTCGCAACCTACGTCAACCGCAAGCATCGGCGATTCAACAGAAAACGTTCATCACGGACTCGAGTTATGATCGTAAAAACTCCCGCGCCTTCGCCGTGTTTCACATTTTCCTATCCGCGCGGTCGTTGCGGGAAAATGCGTTGCGCAATTGTTGTATCACGGCCAAAGCAAAACGATACTCCAAAGGGCACGAAAGAAACAGCGAACCAATCGTTGCCGAGGAATCGTACGTACGCATGCCATTTCCGTTCGCGAGGAAACGAACGTGACAGTCGGAAAACCGCTCCATCGACGTGCAGAAGCGTTTAACATTGCTCCGAGATAAAAACCGATTAGATATGCATCTAAACAGGTTAATAAACCACCCACACGTCGGTCCCGCGATTTGCCCACCGTGCAATGAAAACTTTCCACACGCAGTTGCAGTCGGAGTCTTACACGTCCTGGCACCGTTTCTTTCTCGCTCCAACGCTCCTCCCCCGCCTCACATCTCGTCTCGGTCGACCTTTCTTGGTCGCGTATGTTAAACTCGCAGCGAGTTACGAGCGGATGACAAACAAAGAGCGACGTGGCCTCGTCGTTTCGTGAGCGAGGTGCGATTAATACGCGAACAGCTACTCCAGCCGTGTCATCGATAGGCGCCGGAGAAACGGAGCAAAGGCACGACATTCGCAACGGAGAATATGCGTGGGCGGTTGCAGAGGATTGGAAGTTTTGCCGAAATTTTAGAATGTGGGATTCGGGAGGTTGCGTAACTTTGGTGGACGCCGTTGGTGATGTCTGAACTGCGGACTTTATGCATTTATGATTTATAGTAATGTTGGAAGCGTACAGAACATGTACGAGGTGTATGTTGAATATTTTCTGCAAATTATTTTAATAATGGAGTTAATAATACGTATATAAAATATTCGTAATGTATGTTGAGTATATTCTGCAATTAATATAATAATATTGTTATTTCATTTTGCATGAGTGCACATACTTTTGGTTATAGCATGTGTTTATGATATTAGTTTATATCATAAATCCATAAAATTCGCAGTCTAATGACATCTTTTGTTCTTAATTTGTAGATATGTTCTAGTAGTGTTGAGAACTCTGTATTTTTAAAGGAAGACTGTGTCTTAGGGGGATGAAAATAATGTATTCCTTTAGTTTCACTCACTATTATGGGAGTTTCGATGTTCAGTGGTCAGATGTTGAGAAAATGTAAATGAATAAAGGGAGATCTGAGGATCACTCCTCAAGTATAAATATAAATAATCCAAATATAAATAAAAATGGAAATCGTTGATTTAGAGTCAATATTGTTGAATTGTCAGAATTGTTCTCAACAATTTGAGAAGTCAACAATTTTGACTTCAGTCTAATTTAAACTCAATTTAAGCCAAGGTCCTGCAACAATTGGTGAAACTGATGGAAAACTGAATGTAAGACCGAGATTATTTCGATCTCTTTATTGCCTTCGCTTGTGCAAGACATGTACCGCGATTCGGTATTCTTTTGCCTCGAATGATAAAAAGATACGTGTAGGTGAGGGAGACTCAAGGTTGGAGAATACATCACAGCATCGATTTACGTATCTTGATTTCTCACGTTGTGTGAGTAACGCTGCATAGATTAGTCAAGAGAATTGTTACTCTAAAGTGTGTTCAGTTTCAGTGATGCATGTTGTAATTGCACGTTCATAGAAAAACACGAACCTTGAATTAGCTGAATCCTCGGCGCGATGAAAATGGACGGTAATGTCTTTTTGGTAGGAGTAGACGCGATATCATTACTCACTCTCAACAAGAAGTATTTTGAAGACTTTTTGCATATGCGTTGTTCTATTATTGTAAAGGAAATGCTTCCTGGAGCACGTGTGGAGAAAGTGAAAATCCAAGCAAGTACAGTGGGAACATAGATCTGAATGTCATGAAGTGTACCTACTTGACTCACGCATTGCCTATTTTTAAAACGTTAAAAGTTCTGTTTAGTCTATTAATAGAACAGACCATATTGCTCGCATTACAATAATTAAAGCAATTTTCAATATTGATTCATTTGGATTTAATTGGAGAAGTATTCTAATGTATTCTTCATTGTTTAGACCACTTGTATGATTTTCATTAGGAGTTACAACAAAGAAACACGAGAAGCACATTGTATTTTGATCTACTACTTTGTTGGTAATACATTTTTAATGTTTGGTAACGTTTGGTAATGTTTGCTATTTTTAAGGTTTGGTGGTTCAATGTTTGGTTGGTAATAATTTTGAATTTTTAACTTATACAGGATGTTTCGTACTTTCATCTGAAATTTTAACATTGGTTATGACAAAATTCTACAAATCTTTATACATTATACACTACATATTTATAACATTGATCAACGATACAAATTTGCGATATCCAGCTTCAGAATTTTATTATTTTCGTCAGTGCTCGATATTAGAAACGTAAAATATCTACCTGTCGCGAGTGTATCTTGAATGCGAGCTTTGATTTTAAATTTACGCAACCATGTAAATATTGCAAACTTTTTGTGGGTCCTTGCGCCAAGGCTATTTTGTTTGTTGCCTCAATTATCCAAATAAATCAACATCGCGCAAAACTAATACAATATATTTCAACCCAACAATTTTGACTTCAGTCTAATTTAATCTCGATACCTGAAATTAGTTCTAACTTGCTTCCAACTGAAGAAAGCATTTCAAGATCCACAATTCGCTACAATAACCCAACTAACGATTGCAGTACCACATCCCTAAATATTTCCACCAACTATTGCATCTCTGAAATAATATTAATCATTACATACTTTGTGTCAACGATTATTCTAAACAGCAAACTACCAGCGGCCCGTTCATTTTATTTCCACGCTAATCGTTAGCATTCTTTGAACACGATGGCGATTAAAGTGAGCAAAGATAACCCGCTGATGGTCGACAAAGAGCAAGGTGGCTCCGTGCGCGAGAAACGATTAGCACCGACAATCCACTCTCATTCTGCAGCTCTGGAGAACAAGAGGAGAGGAACCGTAGGACCCGGGATGGCGGGAAGGGGGGGGGGTGGAAGTCAGGTACGTGGGTCGAGCAAGGGTCAGAGCCGGACCACGACGAGTCACCTGCGGTGTGACCGATGCGAGCAGCCAGCAAACGCGCTCGCTATCATCTCACCGAGTCCCTGGCCTTCTTCGTCATCATGGCTAATGCTAACTGCTCGGCTGGTGGCGTACAGTCACCTACAAAACGCACTGACATCAAGTCGAAGACATACCAGAGCCTGGTGTAGCTGAGAGAACGATTCCTTCTCGACGTGATTTAGAATGTGGCCAGAGAAAGAAAACAGTAGCTTGATGAAGATAAGGAAACTATACTAGATCTTGTCAAATTCTTGAAATGATTTGAAAACATAATGTTTTGGAGGTTATAACGTGGACCAGAAGAAGGAAACAGAATAGTTACTGCGACTTAAGCTATGACAACCTAATAGCTAAAGCAGCGACTCTTAGATGAAAAGGGTATTTACATAGAAATATTCATTTTATACAGAGACAGTATAACTTTTTCTACTTACGAACTTGTAACTGAAAAATGAGTTGTTTAAATGATGACTGTAACCAGACAGGGGGCTGAGCATAGAAGAAACACTATTAAAAGTAAACCGTGAAAAAAGTAATATTCAAACTTTACAATGGCACTAAATATTACAGTTTATCACAGTTTCCATTGATTCTATTCGCTGGAACACTCGATATTCATGTTTGTTTCTACCCAGCGATGCGAGATTCATATGAACCCTTTGCGAAACGATGACTAGCATATTCAACCTTCACTATTAAAAGTAAAGCTTTAAAAGATTTTATAAAATAATTGTAGACGACCAACGCAAATCTAGAGGCCAATAACTTTCACACACTCTCTGGCTACGAATCCTCGACGATAAATATTAGATTTGACACATTCTATATGTTCAGTGTTCTGATGTTCTGATATGACTTCAGGACATAATTTAAAAGAATAACCCTAACACTTTTGGATATATGGTATACATCAGAGAAGGAGAACCTGACGAAATGACCGAAAAAGGATACCTTTCATCATTTTGCTCTTTGAACACTTCTCGAGAATAGTAATCAACATGTCTATGCAAATTGGTTGGCACTAAGCGCAGAAATAAATAGAGTATGAGATAAATTACTTTAACGATGCTTCCAATGTTTTGGTCTCGATGCAGGTTCTCCTCAGGTAAATAGACAACACTGCATAAAACATTGCGCGGTTATTGATAGCGGATAATTATAGTAATAGCGCTAGAAACTATAAAATTGAAAAGTGAAACGTGTCATTAAATGGCGAACTGCTATAAAGCAGCATTTATGAATCGGTGAGCTAAGGATTATCGAGCAGATCTCGATTAAAGTAAGAACGAGACATGAGGCGCCGAATTTGCATATACTGTGAGGTTGTTCCATAAGTTCATGTCACATATTGTGTTTACAATGACTGCCAGAAAGGCAGAAAGATCGTAGAAAGAGAAGATAAGGGAATTTATTTAAAGAAACTTATTAAAGAAAATATATTTTTGTCATAACAGTGAAAGGTAACTTTTGCATAATAAATAGCATGAAATTGCAGGATGATCTAATGATTTATTAAATTCCTAAGTTTTGAAGTATAAGATGATCTGGTAACTTCAGTCACTTTAATCATTTCTAATTTGATGGCAGTCAGAGTAAAATTAATCGAAAAGAATTTTCACAGTACAGAAGGTACTGTATGCGGAAGATTCATATAAAAAAGAATAAGTTTGCACATCCTATGCAAAATGAAATATAAATATTAATACCTTCATTTATGAAATATATTTTCTATACAATCTGCGTATGTTTTTCACATTAGCGTACATCCAGGGGTGTCCACAAACCGTAGTGTAGTCATAAACTTTTCTTTGTAGGTGGATAATTTCTAACGCGTGTGTGGATATTAGTTTCGCGTGTTAAAGATCCAGCAGTTGTTATATTGATAGAGTACATAATAGTAACGCGTGTACGTCAGATTCCAGGTATTAATCGCAGTAATGGGGATCGTACGTTACAATGTTATTATGGGACCTGCTAGCAAAATTGGAATACATGTTTCATGACGCGTATACTGCTCAGCAAAGGGTTCTGAAGCGCCTAGAAAGCTATGAATTTAATAATAATCGTGTTATGTTACACGTGTATCTTGATACTGTATATTTAGGAGAAAAATTTGACTTTTAGATTTACAACTCACTCATTTTTTATCAAATTTGATCATTTTCATTCAATGAATTTATTTTACATGGGTGAAGAAATAACTGCTCTAAATAATTCCTTGAAATTGGCCAAACACGAAGTATTCAAACATCACAGACCATAGTACAAGATATAATAGCATAGTGCAGCAAGATACATCATTTTTCATACTGCTACACAGTATAATACAGCAAAATACAGTAGAACAAAGATTATTCCAGCAACATAGAGCATACATGTAAATATAGAATTTTCAAGCATAATACATTGGTTAGTAATGATTTTGAATATTTTTAGAAAAAGCATCTACCGCTGTCCATGCTGTGTAATATTACAGCAAAATCTCAGGTCTCTATTCAATCTCTATTCTCGGTCATTGCTTGAATAAATGTTGTTAATAATTAACGTATCTATATGTATCGTTCCTAATAACACAAAGGTGTGTATTACAAGTGTCGATATTCAGTTCTTTAGTAATATATATCGAAAATGTTTGCACATTTTGAACTGTACTGCCAATCTCGTCAAAATCTCAAGATTTTTCTTGCTTCTTAAGATATCTAAGAAACAATACTCCAAAATGGCAAGAAGAAAGTTATCAAAAAATACCACCATAAAAAATTACATTAAAACATATTATCGTGTAAACATATACCTAAATTTCACAAAAGAATTAATGAATCTTGTTTATCCTTCATAATCTTGCATATTATTTATCACCGTTCGTTCTCCGGAAATTAATTCCGACTCGTACGACACCCATGTCTAAATTTAATACCACCGCAAAGGGGTTAACATTGTTTATACCGCAAATCGATCTCGTGCCTCTCTTCCCCATTAATCTCCCCTTAATCATAAAATTACGAAGCGATTCCAGCACCATTAATTGCCAGAGTCACTTATCCAGTCAAAAGAGAATCCAGCGAGCACACGAGGAGCCTTCCAACGCGGCAGAATCAATAATTCTCATAATTAATCTTGCTACCAATGAAACCGCATTCTTCGACGTTCATTGGCGATCCGAGTTGGGCCACCGAGCGTCGAAGAGTTCGTTGGCAATTATTCCAATAACAGAGGCCGGCGCTAATGAATGCAGTCAGTGTACCGAATGCCATTGATTGACACATCGGGTGTCATTGTTTCGAAGGACGCGTATCCCTACTCTTTACACAGGGAGAAGGGGAAGGCTGCTATCTGACTATGGGCTTCATGGACTATAACCTAGACGTGGAGGACCTCCAAAGATTAATTTGAGATAGTTTGATGGGTCTGTGAAGTTGGCTCAACAGTTGCAACGAAATTTGAGACTATGGCCCAATGGCACAAAAGCTTCGAGGGGCGAACATAACTTTCCCGTAGGCCTAATATAAAGGGAATTTTAAAAATCAATATACTATATTTCATCACATTTCTCAACCTTCTCTTTTATGGAGTCAATCGATCCATTCAACGAACGGCTCATTTATTGTACATATAATTACATCATAAAGTACACCAAGTGTCCTTATCAAATCGATTCGCCAGACACTATAGTTGCTCAAACCTACTAACCCCAAGTTACGTCTCAATACGATTAAGATTTCAACTCTTCGCATATTCCTACTCGTTCCGCGCGGAATGTTGACTCCAACTTAACACATTTAGTTCATACTTCCTGCATTTCAATCACGACAATTCATAACGAGACGCGCGCGGATGAAATCCCCTCCGGGCACTCAGTCACCGAGTCGCGGAATCAGGAATCAAAGACTCGCGCACGAATCAGGCGTCGGAGCCGACGCAACGACGGCCGTTCCGCGAGGCTGCGAAAGACACCTATTAGTCAAGCACCGTGCTGACCATGGCGCGTTTCATTCGCGCAAGAAGTGGAATGCTCACTCCTAGAGTAGTAATATATTACGCCAGTAATTACTGTTAAACCTGCATCAATTACCATCAAGCGCCAGATGCACGCAGACCGAACGACCGATAGCCGAGTAAAATGCAGCGTAGAAGGGGTGGCCGTGTCCGTCAGAAGTCATCGAGGGTCACGTAACCGTTTCCTGATGACACTCCGTGAATAATACATCACTCGAAATGATATGCGCTAACGAACGTATGCGGGGAACAGTGCTCGGCTTGAATTTTGCAGATACCTGGGCTGGTGACACTCTGAGGCCTCTAATAATAGTTTTGAAAGAAAAAATGGGTACGAGGAGACATCACGGGATCGTGGATTTGCGTGATGATTTAGGGAGGAAGAATATATAGATGGGTAGGAGGAATTATAACCCTCGAAACTTTTGTGCCATTGGGTCTTAGGCTTAAATTTTTGTTGCAAATGTTGGGCAAACTTTGCAGACCCATCAAACTATCTCAAATTAATCTTTGGAGGTCCTCCACGTCTGGGTTATAGTCCATGAAGCCCATAGTCAGATAGCATATTCTGTAGGTAGGAAGATAACCCTCGAAGCTTTTGTCCCATTGAGTCTTAGTTTCTAATTTTCTTGCAAATGTTGGGCCAACATCAAACTATCTCAAATTAATCTTCAGAGGTTCTCCACGTCTGAGTCATAGTCCCCGAAGCCCATGGCAAGGCAGATAGCATATTCTATAGGTTGGAAGAATTATAAGAATTAAAACCAGTCATTCGTTCTATCACAGTAGAAATAGATACGAATGAAATGTCAATAGGTTGAGTATTAAACAATTTCTTTAAACAGTAATAATTCCTTTATCAGTGTTTCAAATATAGACGCGAAACTAAATCCTTCCCAACAAGCATTAATAAAAACGAATACCTAAGCACATAAATACACCTAACCCAAATCTTCATCCTGAACGTTGGAAAATAAAAACAATTTTCTTCTTCATTTTTAATTACCGTGTGATCATCTACATTAATCTTTCTATTCCCTTTCTTCTTAAATAAACTAAAGAGCTAGAGTTTAAATAAATCTATATTCGAACTTTTGTTTCGAAAACATCCCTGGAAACATCCTTGTTCACCAAAACGACCCAATGCATCCAGAACCATTATTATCCCACCGTTTGGAGCGACGGTGTACATCCTCCGAATAATAACCGCCAAATAAAGCACGCTCCAATCCGCATTCCTTCCCACGACATAATTCTATCCATACATAATGCGACCTATCGCGAAATCTCTGGTCCAGGGATGAGCGCAAGGTTGCCAGTCAGCATGCGCCGCGCAGCGTACTGCAATCACAGGGATCGGTCGTCGGGAGGATCGCATAGTCATGGCCATCCCGAAAAGCGTGACCGATCCCGCCGATTACACTTTCGTTCGGCGATATCGTTCGCCTGCTAATTAATCGCGAGCATGTCGCGGTATTCGCTGGCCCGGAGGACCGGGGAGATGGAGGACATATGGGCACCAGCGTATGGAACGACGCCGTGCGATGGGCCACCCACGACAGGCCTTCACCCTATCGTCGACAAACGTAAATTAGCGACTTATCGTATCGCGGTGGTCGTTAGGCGGTTCGACTGGACGATCGGCGCGAAATTCAAAGACGTTTTCGTGACTCGGTGATACTGAGCTGGAAGGGAGGGGATGGCTTTGTGGTAGCTTTGCTCGGGGTTCACCGTTTGGACACTGATACACCACGACATGAATGCTAACAGAATATATATATTACATATTACATATATTACATATATTACACACATCATATATATATAGTCGTAAACATTATCATTTGCTTATATGTAAGACAAATATATATAAATACGTCTTATAAATATATAATATAGTAACTGATAGTAACTGTTCTAACTGATTGCTTATATATATAAATGATAATATTTAGGACAAATGCGTTGCCCTAGAAGAACTAGAATTATATTTTACATTTGTTATATACAATATTTACAGATATACAAAACAATTTATTACCTAAAAGAACGAGAAACGACAATCAAAGTCTATTCTCCTTAAATCTATTATTTTATTCATCACTATTTGTTATTACTTCAATATTCGCACGTGTGCTCTTATATCATTTGCCTGTATTTCTACGTATGTATATCCATTAAAGGGCGCGCTGGGCTAGTAAAGCGCTGCTAATTCGAATTGAAGAAAGTATCGTTTCATTACATTTATACTTGTCTTTTAATTGTCGATTCATCTTCTGAATTAATATTCCTTTGTATTTATCTATAGGTGGCGCTTTTATTTAGGCTGACAAGCTAAAACTCGTGAAAATTTCTATAAAGTTAACATTTCGTCTTGAGATTAATTTTTTAACGTCGACAAGTTCACGAATCCTGTCCAGATTTTTCTTTTTTTATTGTTGCCTCACCTTTGAAATTAATTTTTTTGGTTGCTTAATGGAAAGTCCAGCCATCCGTTTCTGGGTGAAGTGGCGACCAACGTGTTAATTAAAAACCTATACTCTAACAGTAGCTTTGCTTACTGTTAACCATTTGTGGTGACAAGAACTGTCCTTATCTATTTTCTAGACTAACCAGTGCGAAAGGAGTAGACTTGAAGAAATATCCTTCTGATGATTCTAAGAAGCTGAGGAAAGACTTTCCAAGACTTTCTCCTGCATACACAGTCTTTCTAAAGAATTTTTGGTAGTGATTCTGATTTTGATGTCGAAGAAAAAGAATTAAATCGTAATATCTATTATTTGACTATCTACCGCGGTATCGGTAAACCCATACTGTGTAGGTGCGCATGCGCAGGCTACAGCCCCCGAGGGCGCCATCGAATGTCTGAAAACCTCCGATTCCTCGTGGCGTTTCGATACGAGAGAAACAGACAAGAAGAGAGAGAAAGGTAGAGCTTAGAAGGCCCCTGGTAAACTTTTGCGATTACGAGACGAGTCAATAAAAGCTCTCACGGCTGTTAATGGATTGTACGAGGCGGTAAACTTTAACCCCGCGTGTGAGCCCCTAGATGCATGCCCATCAAGGGGAATCCCATAAAACCGCGCGAGAACGCAAGCCTTTACGATAATGCATATTCCAATTGCCATTACTACTACGTAAAGCGAGTATTACAGGATTCATGTGGCTTGATATCGCGAAAGAATGCAATCAAGACTCCCCTCGCGTAATCTTCGCCGGAGCCAAGCACGTTGTTAATTATGCGACCCTGCTACACTGTCGTACAACACACCGGCATCGCGATTCCTCAGCAATTCCTTGCTCTTTATTCGCTAATCTCACACCCGTTAAATGATGTAACGCACTTACGGCGTGACAAAAAGCTTCTTGGTATGCTAAGGGTAGCTGTGTCGTATAGTATATTTGAATTAGGAGTGTTTTAAGTGTTTGGTCTATTTCACTGTTTGACGTGGATGTAATGTTTTTGGGCTTGGGGTCATCCTAAAATCCGCGTCACGCTTTTATATGACGCTGATGTCATCAGTCTATGTCTGTAGCATACGTGAATGAGAATATATGAGAATACAAGTGTACATATTTCTCCTAATCTCTCAATATTTGCGCAGCGTGTACGCATTAAGTGTTGGTTATAATGTCTTCTACTGACTGCATGAGTCGTCCGCGTCAACGTAAACGAGAATCGGAATTTAATCAATGTTTTATTAATAATCCATTTTCATCACGTGCAAAAGTAGATAATTTTCTTTACTTCGTATGCAGTGTTGTACGTGTATTCTCAAAAACATATCCATGATTCGATGTTTTTCCGTGAAGTGAAGAAGGTTATGGTGTTTTTGTGTGGGTTATAATTTAATTCTTTAATGTTCACGTCACTTTTCACGTTTGTAACATGACAAAAATCATATACATATATAGAGTCAGTTTAATAAGTATTCGTATAGAAACCAATTAAAAATAAAACTTCATATATTTATAAATATAATGATTTATTCTGCATACTCGGCTGTTTTATCTAAACAAGATTTCTGTCTATAAGAAAGTAAACACAAAGTAACAAGTACATATAGAATCATCAGTTCTAACTGATTGCAGATGTTGGCACAATCTCGGTACAATAAAGACGTATTACTATAACGATAATAATAATTATTATTTCAGATATATCAGTTGAACGTAATCACTCTATAGAAGAAGAGAAATTGCTTGGCGCCAAAGTATTCCGCTCCATCACAGCGATGAATTTCTGACACCGAGATGTATCTTTATTAGACGCTCTTAATATCGCGATAAACCTCATAAACGCCATAATGTGTCTTTATTGCTCACCTCTAACGCCACTATAAACCTCTCGAGCCTATAAACCGCAGGCTACTTTTATCGCGTAGACTTGAATTTTAATAATAATCGGATAATTTATCTATGTATTTTTCTACCGTAAAAGGTCCCGACGTTCACGATATGCCGATAAACATATCATTAATGATTAGTTCTGATTGCGAGAGCGTCGTTTGCGCGTCGATCCGCGCTCGCAAATAGCTGGGCACATTTAAATTAATAACTATTTGATATAATTTATTTCGAACCGGTATCTGCGTATACGAATAATATCAATTCGTGTGAAATAATAGGTATGTCAAGTTATTATTTTAATTAAAGTGTTTACGTTTGTAAGTACAAATACAATTTTGTAAAACAATTTCAGAATTACTCAAAAGAGATACATAATAAAATAACATGTTTCACTGAATGTTTCAAATAATGTTGTATTAAAAGAGATCAGGTCTGTCATGTACTTATTACTCCATGTGATATAGTTTTGAAGAGAAACTTTATAATTATGTAAAATAAATGTGAAATAAAATATGGTGTTGTATGAAATAATATTTCAAAAATATCCACCTCTATTATAACTTCACCTCATATTATTTCAAAGAAAAATTTCACAATCAGTACAAATAAATATGAAACAAAATAACATGTAATTTGACATAATATCTCAAATAACAATATCTCAAAAGTGATCAAATCCATAAAAATAGTCATAAAATAAAATAACATTAAATATTTCAAATAAAATCATTTTAAAAGTGGCCAGACACAATCGAACACAGGGACTCCCCGTATTCTCGGAATGCGGAGTGGGCTAACCCAATTGGTTCCACGTCTAAGTCCTCGATTAACCGCGAGGGAAACCCCCGTTAGCTGGTTTTTAATTGCTCCGTGTCGAGGGAACCGAGTCGTTGACCAATTAGCGGCAAGAACCTCTTCATCGATATACTATCGATCGCCATTTGTATGTGTCAAGGTGTCGAGCACCTCTTGGTCTGTTCTCATGCATAAACATCATTGTGACAATGAGAATTATCCCCGCAGCGAACCTCGCAAACAAACACGCGAGTAAATGGAAACGCTGTAGATCTCTTTCCGCGAAGGAACAGCGAGTACTTCGTCCGAGCAAGACAAGAATTCCGTATAGGCTGAATGGGAAACCGAGACGGTGTACGAGTAATCGATAAATCCTTGCATAATCCACGGGTAATTTTGTTTCGATATCACCGTTCGTTCCATGGTTATACTCCGTAATTATAGAATGTAACCTAGAGATTCCTTTCCCATGCTTTTTCTTTCCTTACATGTTCAACATCGCATTAACCTTTTCTCTAAAATTCATGCGTAAATATATAATTGTCCACGTTATGTCGCGTTTGTTTCATCACGAAAATATATGTATAAGCAATAAAACAATTCTTACATTTTTTTAACTCATGGCACAGATTAGAGGATTTATAATCTTTTTGTGAACCTTCTACGATTTATTATATAAATATTGTATTTATATTCTATGTTATGAAACCATAAAAAATTATAGTGATGTATAATTCTATGAGAAACTAATTCCCAATTTTCTTTTGGTAAGAAAACTTACCACTTTAGAAAAAAAAAAATTGAAAATTATTGTAATTAAAAATAGAATACTATTAAGCAAAAATTTTATTTATACCAAAGTTCAAACTTTGACGTAAGAATACACAGTCATTGTATATGAACAGGTTGATAAATGATACTACGACGATAATCATTACTAATAAATAGTCAATGGACTATTGACTATTCTGACTCCTCAAGTATCATCAATAGTAACGTAGATATGTTTATGTGCATGCCCCTTGGGAATGTATAAAAAATTGTTCCAGGTTCGCATTTGATACATGTAAGGTTATAAATATGTACACGAAGCAATTGTCATATAACTGGCAGAATAATTCAAATGGTAGGATCAATACGACATAAAACTTAGTGTCATAAAAAACGCGAGTGAACTTATGTCAATGTTGAACTTTTTTGTGAAAATGTAAATTAGAAAATTAGCATCATTTATCGTTCGGCAATATTTCACTATAAACAATTAGGTATGACATGTTTAACTGCTTTTCAGTCTGCCACGTGTAGTAATAAATCCACGTCTTGATTTTCATAATTAAATAAATATTAACGATAAATATGCCACGTATCAATCGTGTAATCGAAAGAGTCGTAATTATTATACTTTCTGCAATTTTCTAACATAATAAATGAGTTAAAAAAAAAAACAATTTTTTTTACTGTTCTGGAAATTAATTGTAACATATTGTTTGTGAAACTACAAAACGATAAACGTTATAAGAATTTTCTATTTTCATGATTTGACTTATAATAACATTTGAGGTTTATTCGCGTTCTCAATTTGGGTGGATAATTACATAATTTCTATTTTGACAGACTCTGAAGTCAAAATTGAAGACAAAATACGAAACGTCGTTTATTATAAAATTTGTAATGAATTCATTAATTATTTAAATAAAAGAGTACACGCTGTATATGTAGAGCACCTTCATAAATAGTTGAAAAGAAGATAACAGCATTGCATAAATTATTAATGAATCTACAGATTCCAATATAAAAATCGGTATAATATAAATAAAATTAGAATACTGCACACATAGGGTTACTTTATGGATAGATAAAAAGAAGCTAGCACCTTGGTTAAATTATAACAAGATCAATATTATTTAAATAAAATGTAAATATTGTGCATGCAGAGTAACCTCATGGATAGTTAAAAAGAGATTACCAGCCTTACATAAATCATTAATAAATCTACAGATCCCAATATGAATATTAATACAAAAATAGCTGGTTCTCCTTTCCAACGATCAGTCAAGATAGAAAAAGCATCCTCTCTAAAATCATTCTCCCGATTTCACGGTGATCAATCACTATCGAAAGTGTTGCTTCGAAATCACGCGTATTTTTCCCCGTACCGCGCGTTCGAGATACAGAGCAGACTTCCGCGAACGTCTGCTCGCCGAAGAAGAAACAGTGCCCGAGAAGAGGAGAGACGCAGAAGGGGGCCAAAGAGCAATAGAGAAGCGGGGCCCGATATGGTCATGCTCTCTCGATGCAAATGAGAGGCCCCGAGAGAAGAGTCTCGACTTCACCGGTAGGCGAATGAAAGCTCGAGCAATTAAATTCTCATTGGAAGCAAGACACGTGTTACCGCGTGTTTGACGCGGCGGTCATGCCGATCGCGACCTCGAGATCCCTGATATCGCGCATTACGCGACAAATCGTCGGACCTGCTTCCTGTCGCGGTAATGAGAGATTCATTGGTTTACCCATTGTGCCGAACCGTTGCCCACTGATAACTCTATTCGCTGCAAATCCACTGCGAAGTCGCCGACTGCGGATAAAGTGGATCTTTATCGCGAAATTTAGCATGCCTGAATAACCGTAATATGACAGAATCGACATAGGCGTTATTGGCCAAATCGTTATTATTCCGAATGCAAATATATATTAATGTAAGAGAGCGCTGTCATTGTATGGAAGTTGCTACGAACAGACGGCAGTTTGGAAAATTTCAGAATGTATTATGGGAAAGTGCAAGAGAAAAGAAAAGAGAAAAAAAAAGAAACAGGTGTCGAATTAAGGTCGGGGCAAACGGTCAACCGTCTTCTCAGATTGTATTTCTAATCATTGTGTTATTGTATAACAAACCATTGATTTCCTTTTTACATTAATTAATAAAGAAATGAAATCTTTGCATCAATCTTGAACGATTATCTATTGAGGATTATCTAGTGTCGGTTTTCCTGCGTTTGGTTCTGTTTATAAAATATTGGGTTAATGAGTATAAGTATGTTTAACTATTCTTGGTCTTTCAGCGTTAGTACATAGTATCGCCGCATGAATGAAAAAAATTAAATAAAATAGTAAAGCTAAGCAAAAGGTGGGATGGTTTTTAACTAACCTAACCTTAGAATGAGTTAAAAGTGTACTATTGATCATGTACAAAAGCAAAGACTTCAAGGATATTCTTGGAGAAGAATTGGAGAAAACTTGGAGAAGAATATTAAAATTCAAAAGAATATTTGTTACACAGGCTCCTTGTATTAAAAAAAAGTTCAATGAAAAACAGCTTTTCAAAAACAGTCTTTGTTCAAGGAGTATATGCAGAACATACAAACATACAAACATCCATATTATCTCATGAACAATAAGAAGTTCTCTACCGGTCTGCTATAAAAATAAGTATCTATATAAACAGAAGGGACCGGAATTTTATATTTTTAAGTTTATGGTGTAAGTAAATGGATTATAACAAAAAAATCACCAAAAATGGCCAGGGAGTTCTGCTCCATAAAGAGTTAGGTCCGAGTTAGGTTATGTCTGGTGTAGTTCCGCTCCGGGGTGCTGTAGTGGTGAGGTTTTCAATGAGTAAAAATCTCGCATAACCCATTTTGAAGGTTTTTTCCACCACCACGGTAAAAAAAAGAAACAAAAGGTCTAGGTTATGTCTGGGTTAACACATGGACCGCCATGTTGCCCATATATGAGTGGCAGGGGTTTTCATTAACCCCGTTAGCTGCCACAAACCTCATTTGGGGATTTTTCATTCTACATACATATGTCAATATCATGTGTTGCAGAAACGGTGTATTGTATGCTTTATTTTTTTACAACAAGCGAACTTATTTGTAGGTCGAACGGAACCGAAACGGAAATTTGGCAATTAATAAATGACGAAACTTACTAATTCCAATGATGAGCTGTTAAAGAAAATAAATCTGGGAAGGATTCGTGAATTTTGACGACGTAACAAAAATAACGACTATACCAATGTTAGATTATGTAGGTTCTAATTGTCTCTAGACAAATGTTTAGCCTCTCAGAAATATTCCCAAGTATTAGCCCGTAAATCGATGCGTCGTATCCATAACATGGAAGCGTTACGAAAAACCGCGAGGGTGTGGACCGAACGAGGGTCGGGTAGGAGGCAGCCTCTTCGACGGTATACTTGAACGACACCTCCCAGACCGCGATAAAGATGTAAATCTGGCTGTAAGCGAGGAGAAGTACGAGCGCAGGCAGCGGCCGCTATTAATTCATGCATGCATTGTTACGTGTCAAGGCGCGCGGTGTATCTGTCGGCAGATCGTCGTGACGAGATAAGCGAGTGAAAACCTTCCTCCTCTCGATCGGGGCGCCTCCTCCCGCGCTTGTTCCTCGACGAGAAGCCAGCCTCGCACGACGAAAAGGCTCCTTCGCACCGGCGAAGATTAATCGTCCACGTCGGACGGACGTCGTGATAATTCCTTTAAACGACACGCGGCTACGCGAACCGAGTCCCCCGGTGATACGGTGAAACGCGGCCCCGTCGATGCCGCGACGGTGGTAATTATTTCGTTTAGCGACGCACGGATAGACGGCTGGCGTTAAGCCACCCGACAAACTCCAGCCTCGAGAGTCGTACGACAACATAATGTCGGGCGATAATCGAGAGACGAGGGCTCGAGCACGGAAGCTCGGTCGTTATTTTGGTTAATTGGACATGGTGGGGATAAGAGGCATCGTGGTATGGGAATTAGGGAGACGGATGATCTAGAATTTTGGGAGAGTGCGAACGAATACTTCTGGATTCGGGGAAATGAAAATTTAGGGAAATAGGGAAATTTAGGGAAATTTAAGGAAATTTGTATGGTATGGATAGATACAAGAGAATGTCGGAAATTAATTGATGTTTCTGGGAAGAGTCTGTGAGGTTTAGATCAATTTAACAGGCTGCTTTAACCTCTTCAGGGACGATTCTTTTTGTTACTATCAAATTTTTGCTCTTTTTATCATAGACAGTAATTATAGTTATATAAAACTAAGCGTCCACATATTGAATCCGGTTGAAAGACTTAAAATTGAACCTACTATGTCTTACTTTTAATACGTTACCCCCAAAATTCTAATCCATACTTTCAGCAATCATAAGATAATAATTGTTACATATTTAATTAATCTTAATATTCGAAAAATGTTCAAAATTACCGCAACTTTATAATTACACCGTGCACGAGGGTTGCTTTTAAGTATAGCCTGCAACACGGTTCAAAGTTTATCTTCTTTTGTTCCTTTGTCCTCGTTAAATCGACTTTTTTACTAGCGAAGATTCTTCTACAAAGACAGCCAAGGTTCCTGACGGTACGTGATGCGAAAGTTTCTCTAATCTCGATCTCGCGTGCAATCAGATAAAGGTCACCTCGCTCATTCATGTCTTTGAACAACTCTGCCCTTCGGAGTAATTAAAATTAGTAATTCGCGCAATTAATTGAATCAGCAATTAATTAAGGAACACTGTTCAGTGTTTATCGAAACTCATCGAGGCCTGTTAGAGACACATTGTCAAAGAAGCACAGTCGATCGGCCGATAAAGAAGCCATAGACACGAACACAATTAATTAATGCGTTAAACAATGTCGATGAATTATTCCCGTCGGAGGAAATTTATGTAAAGAGGACGTTGAAAAATGTATCACGCATCCCTATCGTCGAATGTATGTTAATACTGTACTATGAAGCATGTATACATACTATCGTTTTCCTTTTATTTGTCAGTATTCATTATTCAATACAAATACGATTCTGTGAATATGTATAGGTTTATTTGTAGGCGAAGCCAGGAATTTTTATTGATTCTATGCAAATTACAACCGCGCATTACATTTTTCAATGTGAATATATTAACCTAACCTCATACTGTACCAAGCTATAGCTCACAATTGTTAAACGTATGCATGAATGGAAATAAAAAATAATTCTTTAAACCATTCGAGATGTCTGATAGTTCCAATTGAGTACAATTACTCAAAGCATAAGTTCTTAACCCTCTTGTGTCACGAATTATTACAGAAAGAAGATCGTAAATTTTCTTTTTGAAACAACAAATTTAATATCACTTTTTATTATCAAAATAATAACCTGGATTATACATTTGTATTAAATGTTGACGCCAAAAGCAAAACGCTTTAAATTTGCCTAGCATTAAATGGGTTAAGCATTTTGAGGAACACTTTCTGCCTAATAAAGTAATTTTGTTTCAAGAAAAAATAAATGCAAAAGGGAGCAAAATAGCATTATGATATAGAAATTTATTTCTCTCTTAACTCGATACAAGAGTTAAATTTCCAGCTACTCACTATGAAATATATTAACCTAACCTCAAACTATACCAAATTATAGCTCACAACTGTTAAACATATGCATAAACAAAAATAAAAAATAATTCTTTAAGCATTTTGCCTGGAACACTTTCTACCTAATAACCTAATAGAGTAATTTCGTTTCAAGACAAAATTAATACAAAAAGGAATTAACTAGAAGGGCCTTCAACATTGGAAGCCAGTGATGAGCAAAATTGCATTACGATAGTAGAAAACAAATAAAAGCAACAAATAGAAATTTATTCCTGTCTTAATTCGATTCAGGAGCTGAATTTCCAGCTTCTCGTTATAAAATATTTCATTCTACTATACAAATTTTCACTTCTATTTCAGGTGGTATCGTTTACTCGTTATACAACATTTTTATTAAGATGAGACCTTTGCCCGTTCGCGATGGAAACCTGCGGAAATGGGAAAGATTAGGCGTTTGAAAAAATTCAGAAGTATACGTGCCGACATAAATATCCGCCATTTCGTCGGCAGTTGGTAAAACTAGCCCGCTTTCGAGCAAGTCGGGAGAATGTTGGAATACGCGGTAATGCGATATTAATGATACGTTCGCGTGGTGCAAATTAGCCGCGGCAATTAACTCATATCATAGAAGCAGCAATTAGCGGCGAATCGAACACGTCATATTTTGTGGAACAACTATATAAACCGGAGATGCGATCGGCAATGCATCGAGGGAATTTTGAAGAAACCATTAACGGTATACGTCTGCAAGCTCATCGTTTACGTATCGTCGACCAATTATAGTGTGCTCGCGATATAAAAAGGTTTGAAATCTCTTCCTGTTCCTCTTACATTTTTTTTAAATTATTTTAACAAGGTATTTGTAGTCACGACCATTCCACGATTATTTATTTCCATTGAAAATCTTTTTATTTTATAGACTACATATTTGCAACATTGATATTTTAAAATATATTTTGTAATTTTTATCTTCGCCCTAACGATACAAATTCGCGATGATTTTTGAGATGAGAAGTTATCACCCTTGCAGAAATTATTAATGAATCTACAGATTCCAATATAAAAATCAGTATAATATAAATAAAATTAGAATACTGGACATATAGGGTAACTTTGTGGATAAATAAAAAGAAATTGGCAACTTTGGATAAATTATTACAAGATCAATATTATTTAAATGAAATATAAATATTGTGCATGCAGAGTAACCTTATGGATAGTTAAAAAGAGATTACTATCCTTACATAAATCATTAATAAATTCACAGATCCCAATTCGAAAAAGCTAGACTTATATGATAAAGTGTCGATATATTATCATGTGATCTGGAAGTTACTCACACCTATCGGAGAGTTAAACTAATTACAAAACATTTTAATATCTTAAACCTGCTCCCTCTGTATCAAATACATGTTAATCTATACATTCTAAATATTTTAGGAGACTTCTGCTTAAATCTGAACCTATGTAGTTAGTTGATTTCGAAAGAAACTGTCCTGGAAATCTAAGTTGAACAAATCCAAAAGTCTAAAATCATCGAAAATCTAACAGTCTCGAGGCAGCTTCGACGCGAAAGGTCGAGGCTTTCATAAATCTTTCGTCCTACGTGTCTTTAGGCGGTCCAGGTTAGCGGAGGCGCCGATTCTTCCGCGATTTCCACGCGATCAATCACAACAAAGTGTGAGAATTTCTTCGGGTCTCATAAACTCTCCTGTTCGAGGCAGAAAAATTCATTTATCGAGGAACTGCCTAGCTAAAATACAGTCAACACCTTCGAACAAGTTACCTTCGACGTTACTCCCACGAGACGCCCGACCACTCCAACACCTTCGCAACCAATTCACATCCATGAAGAACGATTGGTACGATTTACTGAATTCTGCTTACCTGTAACAAAAAAAAATGTATCTGGTTAGAAAATCAATTTCCCAAAATCGTATGATTATTGACTATTTGTTAATGTATTATTTGATGAGAGTTTCTTAAATATTTCGAAAAAGAGCATGTTTGCAAAGCTACATAAATGAAAAGTTTTTGAGAAGGATTTTTCTTTAATAAAAAAAATCAATTGGATTTATGCAAATTGTGTTTGGCCATTTTTCTTCTACTTTTCTATCCTTCTTCTCTTTCTCTGTTTACTCAAATGTAATAGTCTCTGTTTTTCTTATTTCTTTCCATTTTTTATCATTTTTCTTTATTTTGTTCTCCATAAAATCAAGCAGTAACATTTTCTTACTACTCGTGTGTCTTTTACACAAGTAACCGAGTAACTACATTTTATATTAATTTTATTCGTACACATTGGAAAATGATTCTTTCACTTTTACTCTTTCAAGAACCATCAAATGAATGTATCTAAAACAACTCGTACAAACAATGTATCTAATACCTTCGCATAAAATTAATAGTATAATACAATTGCTAAATTAAATTATTACCTAAATTAAACGAACATCTTCGCGTGATATTCGCTGAAAGAGTTCAGAAAGCGAACGCACTTTGCGAAATTGATCGAAACAATATACTGGGTGATACACTGGCCAGGTTAGCGATGATTAATCAGCCAACGACGGGCAACGGTTAAAACGACTACGCCTCGTAAACCTCTGCTGACGATCGAGTCGTCGATGCTGCGTTAATAAAAGGAGTAGATGGGAGAGGGTCGCGAAGAGAGGAGAACACTTGGGCGTATCTGCCTACGACTTGACCTCGGTATTGCACTAATGCTTTCATAGATTCATCCCAGAGCAGCCTATCAGGAAATACACGAGACGGTTGGGCGGCACTAGGCGCGTTGTCTCCCGATTTGAAGCATTGAAAATTAGCATTCCACGTTAGAGTTCATTGGAATTTCTAATGAACGCTCCGAACGTATATCGTGCAACCACATTCGTCGAAACTAGTTTAATGTCAAGCACCTTGAATCATTGTAGAACGCGAATCTCCCAATGGAAATGAATGTTGTGGTCGGAAACTCTTCGGTTACTCTCAAAATAGATTGCTATGTAAAGTGGTTTAAGCTTTTGATATTCCAGGATTGTTTTACAACGTCTTCAAACTTGATCAAACACGTCATAATATTATGGGGCTTGACATGGCAATTGTAAAACCACTGTACGCACTACTACTAAAGAACAAAATCCTAAAGAAGATAGTGGATTCGACGATTCATACATCTTCAAACCATGTACACTATGATAAATAATAAGGTAACCTAACATAACCTAACCCAATGTATTGGGTAGGTATACATGACATGTCGTTTATACAAATCAAACGGTAACTATATAAAACTACTTTCAATGAAACATAGTGCATTTAATTAAAATAATTTCCATATATAATTCTTCATTTATTAATTCTGAATGCATTTCTTCTATTTCATTGCAATAAGATTCAGGATTAATTATACAATCAAAGGGTAGAAAAGGATGACGAGTAATTTAATTTTCTAATCAAAAATCACCAGCTTTGAATTTTTCAAATCAAACATTCACATTCAAACACCACACATTCACATAATCTTGTTTAAAAGCTAACTTTTTGTTTTTAGCAATTTTCACTGTCATCTTCACACGTTCATACTCATGTATTCCAACATCTTTAGAGATTCTAATGTGTGTGACTTACAGTATACTTCATCCTCTTTAATATGATTACAATCAATTATTGACAGAGTAGACTTAAATTGATCTTATTGGTTCCTAGTGAATGGAACACTAGAAAAACAACATTTCATATGCACCAACCTAATAGTAATTATTGAAATACATACATACATATACGGTAAAAGAACATTCCAGCCTCATTGATTAGCATGGTTCACTGCCAGCTGTATAATGATAGCTGTTGTGCAACTGCCTTTTGTTTCTTATTCGATCAATATTATAGAACTCGTGAATGTAGAGCATCCTATCTTATACATTAAATAAATAATAAATAAATATCTTCATAAAACGGTGTGATTACTGTTTTACAGCCCTTAAATTCCTTCGATAAATAAAAATTACTCATAGACCAATAAAAGATACGTGCACTAATTAATTATAAAAATACATCAGGAGTGATTTTCCTAATATGATCGAACCATGTCATAACATTACGTAACATTACCCATGATATTACTAAAAAGAGTATCACAAAAAAATTTACTTTATAAACAACTCTATCTTACAAACAATAAACAGCTAAGTGACCATAGAGTCTTCAAACCATAGCAAACACCCTGCAACAATATTGCCCAAGTAACCCACCCTTTCTAATAATTATAAAATAACCAGAGAGCTAAACGACCATAGAGTCTTTAAACCATAGCAGACACCCTGCAACAATATTCCCCAAGTAACTCATGCTTTCTAATAATTACAAAATCACCAGAGAGCGGACAAGTTAATAAATAAACACAATTTCCGAACATCTAAAAAATAAGAAGAAAGAACTCACAAGTTCTTTCAACGCATACAGACGATTCGAAGAACAATACCCACGCGCGGTCTCTAGTTACATAGATTAAAAATTGAATTCCCCGGGAGTCCCCGAGTCCAGTTACACGGTGAGCTCGGTCGTCCCGGAGTGCCTACGAGAGATTTTACCTCCTCGTCGTATTCCCGGAGCGGTGAAATTCCAAAGAGGCTCAGCTTAGAGCTTCGTTGCGTGTTGGCGTTGCACGTGGGTTGGGCACCACGTTGAGCCCCCCACACAATGGTACACCTTGGCCCGTGTACACGGGAATAGGTCGGGACCTCGACGTGTCAGAGGTGAGGCCGCACCCTGCATTGTGTCCTACCCACGTGACCGCCGTACGAGTCGTCATTCGTGTCAACGTTTCCCCCATGAATCCTTCTCTTGACCGTAGGTACGCGCGTGTGTTGGTAACGAGTTGTGATAAAGTCTGCTGGCAAGCCAAAGGTGGTTCGTCGCGTTGGGTTTAACTCTCCATCGGGGGAGAAGCTCTAATGGAAGGCTATTCTATGTTTGATAACTATAGAGTCGGAGTTTTATACGACACGTAGGTGGTCGGTGCCCGAAAATTCCAGTCATCCCACTTCAGGGTGTGCTGTTCGGTATTTATGCTACGATTCAGAGTATGTTTATTGCATCTTTGATCTGGGGATCCTTGTGTCAACTAGCGTGATCAAAACCTGATTGGTCGAATGGGTTGAATCGAATTTCAATGGAATTAGGGAGAAATGTAAAATGTCGTATGTGGGGAGTACTTTGATTATTAATAATAATAATATATTATTGCAGGGTATTTGCTATGGTTTGAAGACTCTATAGTCATTTAGCTCTCTGGTGATTTTGTAATTACTAGAAAGCATCGGTTACTTGGGGAATATTGTTGCAGGGTGTTTGCTGTGGTTTGAAGACTCTATAGTCATTTAGCTATTTATTGTTTGTAAGATAGAGATGCTTATACAGTAAATTTTTTTTTGTCACCTTTCTTTTATACCTTTTTCAATTTTATATTATTAATTATATTATATTTACAAGTTTCTCACGTGTCTAATTTTGTCGCCACCCTCGATCATCCCAATGTATCATTATCAGAGCATTTTCAGCGTCCTAGCTGCTAAATTGTTCAACAGCCATCAACTTCGCTTCATGTATTTACCCACGAAACTGCCAAGTAGCATGAGACTTACGCGCAAGTGGTCAGTCATCAAGTTTCACCCATTTCTTCAGTGACACTCGTTACTAGGTCATCTATTCTTTTCCAGGATGCGTTTGACACGCCACGTTAAACAGCGCTGAATCACACCGTTGCATATCCACGACATATTATAACACCGAGCTCGATTCAATTTATCGTTGGATAATTTATGCGAGCAGTTACGCAGCCGTCAATTATAAGCTTGATGAATTACGCGGCGCACGTTTGACCGAGCAACTTGGAACGAAGGTTCTAACCTTTGAGTCCGAAACTTTCTATCGGCACAGAAACCCATGGAATACGCTAACTTCGATACTAAAACGCCCCGTTACTCCATAAATCTTGGCCATCGAAAGTCACGGCGCGTGTAAGCCGTTCGATGTCAAATTGGAGAGGGACTTTTTCATAGCGCGCTGACATTCATTTCCGTGACAGAACGTTTCAGTAATTGGAAGTGGCGCGATGCCAGCCAGAAGCTATTCGCGATTAAGGATCTGATTAGCATTTCTTCCGTAACTTTTCTTGTTCGGGTAACGGAAAACCTGGACAATTTTTCCACGCTGTTTACAGTTAATGTGATTATGCACTTTTTATCAATTAAGATCTTGGAGACTTCGACGAGTGGGCGAGAATGCATCGCCGTCAACATATATAATTTAAATTCATGCCTCGATAAATGAGCCCATGTGTAGTATGCAAACATTTGTCTGATGCATCGTATAGTCTCTTCTTATATTTCGCAAATTTTCTCGCACGCTTCCACTCAAATTCTCGGAGACTTCAACGCGTGGGCCCTACTGCATGGTCGTCAACGCTCACAATTTAAGTCATGCACTATGAAATGAGTTCCTAGATAGTATCCCGAGATCTTCATGATGCATCGTGCACTCTGCTTTTACATTTCAAGGGTCTGAAGTACCGAACAGGAGTCGAGGCTCCCCCCGCCCTCCTCCCCGCCAGGAATTTCAACCGCACACGAGTAAGGAACGCGTGTCCCGGCGTCTCACGGGTGCCGGGGGCCCCGAAAAGAACGAAATTTATTCCCGCGACACGCATTACCGGCAACCAGGAGAGGCCTGCCGATTACGATCGCGAGCATCCTGGCAGAACGTCTCCGTCCTAACGGATTATTACAAAACGTATTACCGCGCTATCGCGAGGCACCCGGTGGAAGAGGATTGTTCGCGGTTCGATTATCTCCGCGATATTCCGCGAACCTGGAGAAGCTGGCTGACATCTTTCTTCCTCGCTTCCTCTTCACCTTCACCTCTGGCTCTTTCCACGGAGAGGTTAATACAGCTGAAAGCGGTGTCCACCAGAGGGTCTGCGTGCCCGTGGACGCCCACGGCATCTCATATCTTACGGATGAAGACATTTACGACGATCCTCGCACGAGGCACCCCACCTACTTGCTTGTCTTCCGTGGCGTACACAAAGCGCTTCTCCTGATGTCACTCTTCCTCCAGTTTTCCCCTGCCCCTCCATCGCGCTCACGGCCTCTTCTTTTGAATTTTTACCTACGTCCACGGGGACAATTCCGTGATCCCTCGCGACGAAGTAAATGTCACATTAGCGACGCCTCGGACACCGCGGGACGTGAACGTGGAAAATGTCGCGTTTAAGAGGAGGAAGAGGAGGAGGAGAACTGTCTTATGGGATGGGCACCCATGGACCCTATTATGAATTTATCCGTGGGAGAATTTGAATATCGGCTTTGGAGAGGTAATGGAAATTCTTTTCGTGGGAATATTTATTCAATTATGGTGATTCGAACAGATTAGAATAATACTCTGCATTATTCTGGACTGCAGTATATTGTGCTGTATACTTGTGCGTTATACTTTATTGCGCTTTATTACATCAACGTCTACTGAAAATAATAGAGAACAACAAAGATTTTTAGAAAGAAGAGTCAAAAGATACAATTTTAATATTAAAAGGGAAGGATTATATCAGAATTATATATCGTATATATTAAATATAATACAACAATTAAATTTCTCTGAAACAATAACCAAATATATAATTATTAGACTGCGGCAGTTCATGCATTTAAAACAACTGGAAATACAGGAAAATATACGAGGATGTGGACAAAACGAAAAATATACAAAATATCAATTAGAAAGAACATATTTACTTTCATTTAAATTTCATTTCCTTGTCTATATCTATAAAATGATGAATTTGCATACATATCCACAGTCTAATAATTACAAATGTAAAAGTGAAAGGAACTGGAATTACATTTCGTATTGATGTTAACTAATAGATTTAATTCAATTTTGTTAAAACTATAGTCTGAAAATTTTTAAATAAATTTATTTCGACGATCATTAAAGAAAACAGTCCAAAAATGCTGGAAATATATAATTCGAAGCTCTCTAAAGTCGTCTTTGAAGTTTCCTTAACATTACACGGATTTTTTCGAATAATAGGCGAACGTTACGGATAATGATCGAAATAAATTCGCTTCAACCTCGAGCAGGAAATAATCCACATCGTTGCAGCGCAATAAAACAAAACCGACGATCTCGGTGAAAGTTCATGAAATTAGAAAGAAAAAGACGGCGTCTAAATTCAGACAGGCGCGAGTTCCTCGTGCTGCATATTTTTCGAATACCATCGTTGATTGCCAGATACCCCTAATGCGAAAGAAAGCATGCTTGAAATTTGCGAAACTAACCGTACCCGTCGCGTACTTTCACTGGCCGCACAATAAGTAATAAATGCCATGCACATAATGAAACAGATAATGTATCAACGTTGATCAACGATTCTGACGTAAGATGCCTTTTTCGGGATCCGTAAAAATATTAATCCATCTGGCTTTCTAATATGTTAATAACGACGCGAAGCGTCACGACGGTATTAGGCATTTCACGATCGAATAATGAAGACTTGTTTTCCACCCGTCGAATCAAAAGGACACGCGAGCTTTTACGAGCCCACGTACGTCTTCTCCCGTCGTCGTCGTGTCGCGCGATTATGATAATCCTCAACTACTTCGCAGTTTTAATTTAATTGGCCGTCGGGTTTCGAGAGGGGCGCCATTAGGAGAATCGAAGTCGATCATGCATCGGAAAGCATTGTAAAATTGATGCCTGCGGACAACCGTGATGCACATTCCGTATAATTGAACAGTCCAGGAAAAAAGCGTCGCTAAACGTACGAATGCATGATTTATATTTTTCGATTGATACGAATGGGCAGCCTAAGGGCGTTCGACAACTGCAATTTACATTATTAGTTTAGATGTAGTCCCAGTTAGAGCTGGGTGAAATACGTATTTTAAATAGTAAATAGTAAATAAATATTTGATTTCGGATCGTGCATGTATTTTTCAAAATAAAATACTTCATTTCTTATGAAAAGATTTTAAGATCTATCAAGAAATAATATTTTACTTGAAAAACACTGAAAATATTTGTCTCATAGTTCGTAATATTTTATTTATTGAATTTATTATCAGCAAGTGAAGTATTTTTATTTTACTAAATTATAGTGTAAAATATATTTATTTTGGTGATCTAAAACGAACGAAGTACTTTTCCTCTGCATTTCAAACATAGATTCAATGTAGTTCTTCAATTAAAACTTCGATTAAGAATTATTCGTATTAGTAAGACAGTTTTATGCAAATATATTGAAAAATTCTAATTCCCGCCAAAAACGACAACGATATTCGTATTCAGCACACCAAAGCGAGTAAAATGGCGTATGACAGGTGCAAAAACAGGGGATCCATCCATAATTTCAAATCTCCGCATTACAGGATTCCGCAGATTTTCTTTTTCAACAATTCGTCGAAACATTACTAACAAGTTCGGTACAACTTGAAACCCACGTATTCTTTCGTAGCGGAGCCACGAAGGGGCACGTAGTCGTTTGAAAAACACTACGACCGGAACAATGTCGCTAGAATGTACACCGCGACCCTGAAGCGCTCGGAGATCTCGTTCACACGGCGCGGCGTTCCTCCTCGCGGAAGGATTTGCATTTTACAAAAAGGACAGGCGAGTGTTCTATCGAACGTGGCTCGTGGGATACGTGCGGGCGAAGCCTAAGTGTGCCTCGTAGTCGTCGAGTCTATGAACCAGGCTGGACCAACCGCGTGTTCGCCGAACACAAGAGGCTGTCTCCGACAGGGTCGGGTCGTTACTTATTTACGCAGGCTTGCATTGTCGGGAACAATTGCGTAGGCCAGGCCATTAAATCTTCGACCTTTGTGTAATTACGACGAAGGGTCAGGTGGTTCGACCTTTCGGCGGAGAAGTCGGAAGAAAATGAATTGCCGGTCGAGACGTCGTAATTTTGAATCGCTTGACTCCTGAGAGCGCTCTTGGTACCTCTCGTACAACGAAAATTAATACGAACACCTGACGAGCGGTGTTCTTGTATTTTTAGGAACTTTGGATGGAACTTTTAGGAACTTTTAAAACAAACACTCTTGGAGGCAAGAACTTGTTGTGATACTCTGGGAAGCTGTAAAGATGGAGACTAAACACCTGAATTTTGTTGTAGATAATAGACAGGGTGATAATTAAGAAAATCAGATCCTTGGTAATACTTGTTAAAAAATAATTAATAGTACCTAGTATCTTACGATTTGTAATCCTGTTTTTTGGAAAGCTCGTTTTTGAGTGAATTTTTTTTTAATCTATCATGATACCGTAATAAGATGTTATTGTGAAGAAGAAGCTCTCAATGTTTTGATCTTTAGCATCTTGATTGAATTTTTATTTTTTTAATCTATTATGATGCTCTAATAAGATGTTATTGCGAAGAAAAAGCTCTCAATGTTTCGACCTATGGCACATGGCTCAAGTGAAATGTATATCTTCATGCAAGACACTTAAAAATCAACCAAATTCCTAAAATTTTCCTTTATTTCATTACCCAGTTTGTCTTTGCATTTTTACAGTTAACTCGAGCATAATCGTGGTCAGATCCAGAAAACAAATAATCCAAAGCAATTTTTACCAAATATCAAAGAATTATTCCTCATTAAAACATTCTACGATGCATTTGCATCTCCATGACCAAGGTCGATTTTATTGCGAGTACTTTTCAGCTTTAATTATCATCGTGCACGGTGGATGGCGAAAGTGTTCGAATGCCAACGATTAAAGAGCGCAATGAAAAGGATCTGCGTGTTAAAGCAAAGGTTTCTAGCGTCGTGATGTAACTATAACGCATAACTATTGCTAATATTAATTTCCTGTTGGATGTCTTTCGCGTCTGCTTTAAATATAAGCTGGCAGTAAAGTAGCGAAGTATGCAAACTAATCGTAACCGAACCACAGCTATTAATTTTAGCAATTTTAGAGGGAATTCGTGCAAAAACAAATAGCTTATTCTTTTTCAAGACTTGTACTGTGTACAGGACATGCTATAATTGACGGTCCACAGGTATGGAATGTACTCGTGAAAATAACGAGGGTATTGTGACTTAATAAAAATAAAAAATGTCAATATACAATAGTGAAATCATCATCTATTTTTTTTGTCTTTCAATCTCATATTTTTTTTAGTTGACCTCTTCTACTTCTTTTGATCTTTCCTTTGTTCTTTACTTTCTACTATAATGTACATACATAGCTTCCAAGGTATATTTTTATACTCTATTAGGTGGAAATAAGTTTGGGACTACATTTTTTAGTAATATACATGAATTTTTGTTTCAAGAAAAGAATATAAACAATGTATATATACAATTTATTCAAACTTTGAGAACACTTTATACATATATTCAAATAAATATAGTATTTCCAATTTTGAAATTATTGAAATTTTTTAGAGTATTTCCTCAGAAAATATAGAGTATACTAACTGACACCCATCGGAGGTCATCATCAGAGGTAACTGTTTGTGTACATTCTGAAGGTCACAGTTTTCATCTGAAACCAATAGAGTTTCAAATTTACTTTAGAGATGGGACATAGAAATGTGAGCCACCTGTGGTACACGCCTAAAAGCGACGCCTTCAACGAATTCGTCGCCTCAAGGACTCCAGAAATCTACGCAACCAAGATAAAAAAACATGTTTGCCAAAGGAAAAAGGTGTGCCGATTCTAATGATTTATTTTTTTTATTAATAAAGTTCATAATAAAAAAAGTTATGGTCATTTAAACCTAAAGATTCAAAGCCCTAATTCCTTTTGCATCAACCTAACAGTTGCTTGAATTCTTCCTATCCATAAACCAATTAACCCGTCACCGTTGCAGTACTCAACATTTTCATGTATCGACAACAATTTCCGTGTGCAATTAAAAAAGACCTACACCCGGCTTCTACTCCCACTCTGCGCGCTCGTCGGTCCTCAAGTTCGCCAATTCTTTCACTTTCCCATTTCCTCTTCCCTCGTCTCTCGGTAAAAGTCAGCGTGAAATTAATATTGCATAAAAATCGCAACTTACGGCCCGACCCGTTCCGAGACCGACTCGTTTCTATCAGGAGTCGCGAGCGCGCGGCGATAATCAACGCCCACGCGTAACACCGTCATCGTCGGTTTAACAACAATATCAGCACCGTGGTCGAAAAAGTCCCGCGAAGCGGGGAACGAGACTCCGGGACTCGAAAGGGCAAAGGCGACGGAATCTCGCCGGCGGATTTCTCGAACGGAGAATTTCCAGCCGGAGAAGAAGACGGACAAAGATACGTGCCTTCCCGTAGATATGCAACGGTGCAGATTAGGCCGTTTCGAGGAACGTGCCCGGGGACGTGCGAGCACGTTGCTTCTTGCGCCGGCGCAGCACGTCGCAAAAGTCAGAGGTGACGTGTCACCAAAGGTGACGGCGACTCCGGCCGTCGTTGTTGTGCAACAACGGCGAAATAACGGCTGCCGTTGCACGCGAACCGCAACGAAACGATCGCGATGCCGTTCGCGACGACTTTTTCCTGTTTGCACGAGCCGCGGTGAGAATTGCTGCGCCGCACGTACGGCCCGCGTGAGACAACGCATGATTGCGAAAGAAAGATATCGAACAATGTTCGTTTTAAGTTCGAATGGAAATGGAAAATTCGGGAAGGAGAGTTCAGGTTATCATTCCTTTTATTTGTTCCCGGGACTAGTTGGGTTAGGTCCGGTTAGATTTTGTTCCGTCGCGATAACCTCGTTGCCTCGTGGCGGTTGTCGCAGGTAGTACCTTTACCTGAGGCCCGAGCCTGACCGCAACCGAAGATGAAGAGTTCGTAAAACGCCGAATAACGTGATTATTTGTTCTAGTACCACTGCCGGAGGTTCTTATTCTATCGATCTCACTGTAAAGCAAAGACAAGAATGGAAAGACAAGTCCTCTTCATTTTGCGTTTCATCGAGGCAAGTATTGTACGTTGCTCAGAAGTTGGCGAGGCACCAACGAACCGAAGGGGACAGAGGCAAGGAAATTTCACCGTTCGGCGAATTTACTCCCCTTTCTTTCGAACAGTCACACGACATAGTCGTAGTCCACACTAATGTGCTTTGCTCAGGAGTTAGCGAGACAGCTCGATTGATTGTCACATAACGACGAGCCCTCAGGGTCGCTAGCGGTGTTTTTGCAAGGTACAGTACGGGCTTAGCAACTCAGAGGTACCCGAGCTAGAAGGGACTACAGAGATGAGTTGTCAAGCGACACAGAAATAGGAAGTTATGCAACATAGTAGGGCCGTTGGGTCCCCATACAGATAAAAAGTTATGCATTATAATTTAAAGTGGCCACAGATAAGAAGCGCAGATACGATTGTGAAGCAGAATTGTTAAGAAGCGTTATTAGTGTAATAACCACTTGTAATGAGGTTCAACACTTGTCACTTTCCCTTTCCTGATTCAATACAAAATTACAAATTTCAAGACTAAATGATATCTCCAAAAATACTTCAACCTGTTTATTTTTATACGAAAATGTTGTTAAGAAGAAAAATGTGAATAGACGCTGAACAGAAGTTGAAGCCGAAGATGGAGTTGAATCGCAATTAGTTCTACCGAATCGAACAAATTTTATGGCGATCTACCGCGGAAGCAATAAAGGTCACCATAGATCCTGTCCACGATCGATTTCCAAGTTAAGATTGGAACTGCAGATTTAATTAACCATTCGCGGTGCAAAGAAATTCACGGTTGCGCGTGAAGGGAATATAAAGACGCATCAACTGATGACAAAATTACATACAGTCAGTGTAATAAATATTCGTACAGGAACCATTTATTTTAAATGGATATACTGACATACATACAATGACTGTATGTATGAATACTAAATTTATTTATTGATAATCTTGCAGAGTGTGATATTTTTCAAAACAGCCTGGAATGTGTAATGCTACGAGACGTTTGTTACACTCCCACATCGTTTCACTCCGTTTTTTTATTTTTAGCGCACACTACAGACCTCCGTTGTGGATTTTTTTTGGTGTCATTTTTTTTTTACTGCAACAATTGCCTGACGACGTGTGTAACACGGTAACAGAAGCATCTCGACGTGCGTGGCACGTCTTTCCACCGCAAGTAGTTAACCGTTAATAACACGGCGTGACAGTGGCATCGAAACCTGTATTTAATTATTAACTGTCGTTAGTTCCTAGTATTTTGATTACCTGATATCGCGTTTATCGCTAGAATTCTTATAAAACTTTGCATTACCAGCAAATGTAATTAACATTGAATCGCAGAGGTTGTGAATTTCACAGTAAAATATTATAATTAATTACTAAGCGGCAGAGATGAGAAAATTTTGTTTCAAATAATAAATATCAATTAATCACGTTTGATGCGAGGCTGTTGGAGCTTAAATTGTAGCTTAAGGGGTTAAAATCAATAAATAGCAATTTATTCATGATGTTTATTCAATCGAATAGTTGAATTAATTCTGGGTAAAATAGTTAATTCTGTAATAAAAATTCTAATTTTTATTCAACGAGTGATGAATGGTCTGCTGGACATCATTGGAAATTGTTTACTAAAACTTTATCTATCTTCACTAAGTAATTGGCAATTTCGAGAATCACGATGCTATTCGCGGTAATTATTGTTAGCAGACAATAGAGAAACAAGACTGAAGAAACGTTTAGCCTTGGGTATAAGCTTATAAATTCTCGTGTGCCGATTACCATTTTACGACTGGTGACGAGAAACACGGTTTTATGTCTTCCTTCCGATAATTGAGTACCTTGGAAACGGCGCTCGAAACGACCGACATTTGTTTATCAGCTGCGGCTAAGAGAGTTCCAATAAATTTCTTTCTTCTATCTTTATACATTCTGGCCTCCCTCGCGACTGAAGATCAATTTTATGTAGTTGAAAAATGATACCTGTTCTATCAATACTTGTTGCTTGAATTGACCATCGATATTAGAGTTTTACTCTACAGTAATTCAAAATATAAGTAATTAAAAATACTATACAAATTAAATGTTCAACTTAAATTGCACATGTAGCATTATTTCACAATTCTAATTATTTTAAACAGCATAGAATTCAACAAACAACAGAATCTAATTTTCAACAATTCTTAATAGTCATATATACAAACAGAAATCAACTGCAACAGGCAGTTAATTTAACATTAAAATTTACATTCATAATAGTATATACGTGCAATTTAATGGATCACTGTATAATAAAATAACCACTACGATTATTTTATTTTATTCAGTCAACATCTAATATCGAAATGAAATTAAACATTGGAAAAGTATGTAGACAGTCGTGAGTAATTAAAACCTTCTTAACAATTAATTAATGTGCAAATCGTAAACGGTTGACAACGCGCACAAATCTTCTCTGCTCGTATGCTTGTTCATAATTAACATACTATTGCTCCTTTCACATTTGTCACGATTAATATTTATTAAATCAGTGACTGCGCGATGGTCGTTACATAATAACGCAATGTTGTTTACTTTTCATTTAATGCCTTCCACCCATAGTACTAGGATCAGATCTTGTGAATCTCTAACAATTAAATGAACTCGCATTCTTTGAAAGTCGTCGTTTATTTCCATTAGCAAGACACCATTACTATGCAAATGCTATGTTGTATTATTATCTGTATACATTGTTAGATTCCTTAGGGCCACAGTCTTAAACTTGTTCATTTATCTTCTGAAGTGGCAGCGTTTCTAATTTAGTATACACGCTTCTTGTTGCTTTCTTCATATATTCTCTGTTTAAATAATACCGACTCATATAATTAAACTGCGGATTATTATGCATTTGTAAAACATTTGAATGTTTGAGGAACTGCAACGTCTATACAGTATGCAATAATATGAAAAAAATATTGAAAGTAATGTTTATATTATATTTTCAAAGTAAAATAAATTCTTATTTAGGTTGAATTTTGTAGGTATGTTCGCAATGATTTTATATTGCATAAAGATGCAGAGTTTACATATAATACTTTTGTGAGGACATCTCAATATATGCACTATATTTTGATTTACCTTTTAGCGTAATATCAAAGAAAAACTTTAAATAAACATGCATTGTTCAACAATTTGCGATCGAATAGGTATGTTTTGTATAATCACTAATAAAGTTTAGTTTACTTACGATGTGCATTTAGAGAGGACATTCGAGTGTATCCTTCGCCACACGTCATCACCAATTGAAGGATACATTAATAATTATTTCTAAACAAAGGAAGGATGGACTTGTACTACTTTCATAATCAGAGAGGACATCCGAGTGTAAAGGGTTAATAGCCTTCGCCATGGGTCATCGCTAATTAAATCATGAATCCTTACACCTCCAAACAAAGCAAGACAGACTTATACCACCTTCGCGACTAAAGAGAACATCCTAACCCAAAAGGTTAAAAACCTTTAATCCCACGTAATCACCAATCACAAGAACCCTTACATCTCTAACCAAAGGAAAATATACTCATACTACTCTCGTAATGAACACCGCTCGCGCCTATCTTCTCAGACATCTCTCCTAAAAAAACCACAAGTAACAAAGGGTTGTCCTAGCCGTTGTCCTAGGTTGAGTGTCGCTGACCCGCATAGAACGAGCACGAGGCGGACCGGTTCGGGTCACGGAAGAGGCTTAGGTCTCCCGGTCGTGTCCTCCTGGAACTACGAATGAATTGCCACCCTTCTTCTTCAGCCTCTTCTTCGCGTGACACGCACACTCCGTGCGTGCGCCTTGGAACGCCCTGGCGTAGATTGAAAAACGACTCGCGAGGACGAAGAGGACAAACTGCGTGTGCGATCCACGATGGAAGGAGAGTATGGTGAGAGGGAAGAGGTATATCCGACGTTGGAAGGTGAGAGAATGGACGGAAAAAGAAGAACGAGTATCGCAGCCGGCGATACAACGATATCGTCGATCGATGTCCTCTTGAATGTCAAGCCGAGCGAGATTTCACGAGGCCGATAGCAACGGCGGGACTCGTGTCCTGCCTCCCATAACCTGACACGCGGCCGGATCGCGAGAAGACGCCTTGTAAAACGATATTAAGGGATTAGTGTCTCCCTCGGCGCGACGTCGGGGACCTTGACGAGGTTTCGACCGGTTCCGTGCCGCGACGTTCGTGATATAGGCCGATCGAGGCACCATCCAATGAGAAAGATCGATCGTTTTGATTCCCAGCCAGGCCTCGAGAGTCGCTTACTCTAAATTCGCTCATCTACGGTGCAATGGACACGGGGAAAATAAATGATCTACGAGCTCGATAACGGAGTCGAACTCGCGGCTGGTTGGATGTTGGACGTGTTTGATGTTGGGCTTGTGTTTGTACCGAGATTCGAGCAACAGAGACAAGCATAGGTCGGGAACGAGCTGCAACCGCGGTGATGCATCGGGGTTTGGAGAGTTTGAACGCAGGATGATAAATGGAGTACGAGATTGGCAACAAAGTCAATTAAAGCCGACATCTTGCGGGTTTAGCGTGAGTAGTATTGAATTTAAATTAGTATGGAGCTTTGAATGATATGGAGAAAGGAGTGAGTCCGGAATGACCAGGAATGAAAATATTGTATTGGGTATCAAAAGTTTTATGCATGAACACTGTATAAGGAGTTCCAACTCCGTAGTGTAGAAGTATTATCAAAATACCGAGATTTAAGTTATGAATATTTCGTCCACTCGCGGCGCAAGTGCGCACAGACTACGATATATATATAT
>NC_071982.1:2051125-2051482 GCF_026283585.1 Hylaeus volcanicus
ATATATATATATCGTAGTCTGTGCGCACTTGCGCCGCGAGTGGACGAAATATTCATAACTTAAAGCTCGGGATTTTGATAACAGTTTTCTACTAACTTTCGTATGGTGTTGGATCGCCTTATACAGTCTTCATGGTTTTATGTTAGAGAAAGTACAAGTATCTAGTCCCATCTCTTCATCTTGTTTGTTTTGGGCGTAATTAAAGCGGACAGATTACTCTGTCGGCAATGCAGATTGCTCTGTCGGTAATGCAGATTGCTCTGTCGGTAATGCAGATTGATCTGTCGGCAATGCAGATTGCTCTGTCGGCAATGCAGATTGCTCTGTCGGTAATATAGATTGCTCGGTCGGTAATGC
>NC_071982.1:2051492-2090391 GCF_026283585.1 Hylaeus volcanicus
ATACGCACCAAAAAGAAATAAAATCTTCACGTCTCTCTCGACTACCGGTGCAGGATCAGGGGCAGCCGATGAAAAAAAGGCAACGGGCGCGGCGGGGACACTTCGTGGTCGATCGGTAAGCCGATTTCGAGAGCGTGGAGATCGTTGGCCGTCGGGCAGGTTCGCAGAGCCCACGTAGAAGAAACCTCGGGCATCCTGGGCAGCCTGTTTCTCTTTCTTTTCGAGCGAGGTCGCGTGACCCCGAAGCGTAGACGCGACCGCAGGCTTCCAGGTTCAAACAGTGCCAGCCACACACCGTGGCACCGCGGTGCCATGTGTGCCATGTGTGCGCCGGTGCTCGGACATGCGTGTGGACGCCTCGTAAGGCGATGGAATGCGCCTGTCCTCCGGTTTCCTCGGATGGATGGCTTTGTCTTCGTGATCTGACGTCTCGCTCTGAAAGCCACTCGTCCAGCAAACGCGCGGATCAGGCCCTCCTTATCCTGCGACGCGAGGATATACATCGACAGGACACGCTCGTAGCCTGTTCGTCCCTGCGCTCTGCCCTAATCTCCCCTAATCGAATTCCTCCCGGTCCCGCTTCCTCGGGTCACCGCCATTGACATAGCCGCTGGAAGCGACCGATTAGGCTCGCGTTACTTTTTACTACGGGCACTCGTTAACCCTTCGGTAATTTCGCACGACTATGGGAACAATGTTGGATCAAGTGTGTAAGCACTTGCTTGCTTGGTGAATTTTTCAACGATTTTCAAACCTTGCAGGCCTATTTCGCTTTCTTATGATTAAAAATCATTTACAAATAGTATGTGTGCATACTTTAAACCTGTGGATACTTGTACCTAAAATACAGTGTATTTAAGTTTTAGTTAACTTTGATAATATTTTAGGTATATTTTTTAATACATTTGGTAATTTTGTCCAATTTATTTTACGCTGAGATCTTTAACCCCTTGACCTATAATCTTAACCCTTTGGCCTACAACCACGAGTGAGACTCGTGTTAAGGAACTTAGTCCACCGACAGTAAACACGAGTCTAAGGTTAAAGATTTCAGTGTGAAATGAATCGGAAAAAATTACCGAATGCATTTAAAGATATACCTAAAATATCATCAACGTCAAAAAATCCTCGAAACACTTAATATTTGTCCTGTCGATATGGCGTCCACCCTTGAACAACATCGTCAGTGGCCGCTTCGTCATCGATGTCCCGCGCACGCAATGATAATTTTGTAAAGGAAAGTAAGAAAACGAAGAGCGCGAAGTAAGCAAGAAATTGATTGGCTTTCCGCGTACGGTGGTGGGGCCACGAGGCATCCCCAAGCGTAATTAATGGATTGTTCACACCTCGCCCACGCTATTTGTCTCCGTTCCTCTCTTTCGCTGTTAGCAGAGGCCAGGTCATTCCGTTGAGTTTGCGAGAGGAAGATCGTTCGATAATTAATCACCCGGTGGCGATCACCGGTTGCCTGGATCCATTAACGAACTGATCATCTCCGGTTTCCTTTTATACGAGAAGCCCTCGCTGCGCTTCCGACTCGGGCTTCAGAATGGCTTCGAACTCGAAGGAAATAATTTGTTTCCAGCGGCTCCGTTCAAGATTAATACGTAGAGGAGCTCAGGCCACCGTTGAATTAATGAGAATTAGCGGCGTGAACGGAATCATTGATTGCCGCTCGCTGACCACGATGAACGCGAGTAATTGTTTCATTGAATTATTCAGTGAGACCGGAGCACCCTGGATTCGTTTTAGCTGCGGTATCGCTGATTGCGAGTGACTTTCGGCCGTTTAATTAATGCCCGCCGTGGAATCCGACGAAGTTCCAGATTCGGCTTTTAAAAATTTCGTACTGCGTTCTATGACAAAAAGCGTTCTTGAAATAACATGAATACATTGGAATGATACTTCGAATAGTTTGGGTAATTTATATATTCACCATCTTGGATATACAGGGTGTCCGGTAACTGGTGGTACAAGCCTAACGGAAACCTAATGGTGACTAACAGTCACCTCTCGAGTGCAAAGGGTTAAATTATGTAGCATCCCTTTAACAAAGTTCGAACTTCACAGAAATCTCTACGAGTTCTGCTTTAGCAGCCACCGCGATAATTCGATTCGACGAGTCCGCATCTTCGACACGGAGTTTGCTTCCGCCCTGAAATTTTTAGCATTCCCCGTCACCGTACAATCGGTTCCGCCACCCACGCGCCCTTAAAGACTAGACGATCCATCGTGCGACCGTTAATCGCTGTCTACGACCCAACCTCTTCCACGCGACAATAACGAAAGAGTATCATCGACGACCGGTTGAAAGACAAGACCTTGCCGATGTTGTATAATGAATGGATCGTTCGCACCTCGCCCACGCCGGTTGTCTCTCTTTCGCCGGTCGCGGACAGTCCCGATCGGCACACGATCTCCTAGGAGGCAGAACCACGGCTCGATAATTAATTACTTTGAGCGATCGAGGGCCGTAGATCCTGCGGAGCGGGGTCCCCCATTGGGAGTAGTAGGCCAATTTGTCAGGGCAGTCACGCGCTTTTCTTCGAAGCCACCGCTGACAATGAGTAAAAGGGCTGTCGTGGTTGATTACTATTCCGCGTAAGAGCGTAAACGCAACTCGAATCGAACCGCATGACCCGAGGCCCTACCGTGCTGCGTTTTTCCACGGTGTGTAATGCGCGAAGCCTGATAGATAATCGGCGACCCCCACGTGGAGAGGAAATAGAGAGAATTGTTTTTGTGGGACGCAGGAGATTGCTGTAAAGTGATCTGACGGTGTTTGGAGAAGTTGGAACGGGTTGGTCACGTTGTTTGGGAGCGATATTGTTTTTATGGGTTGGATCATTTATCAGCTATTAACCCTTTGCACTCGAAAGGTGACTCTCACCATTAGGTTTCACGCAGCAAATCTACAATACCTAATGTTTCTTTAGGTTTAATTTCTTTGAAGCTCGAAGTGTCAATAAAATGATTGTCGGTGAGGTAAAGGTAACCTTATTCTTAGCTTAGAATAGCTAGAATTCATGGCAATAGAATGCTAATAGTAAAGAATTATTAACGATTCGAGTGTGGGTCATTTTAATAATAGTATGTTAGCTCGTCGTTGTGAACGTATGCTATTACTAACTTGGAGCGATAAAAGAATGGTTGCAGTCCTGAGTAGGTGGGATGTCTCACATGGGTGAAATCTACAATCAGTCAAGCAAAACCAAAGTGAACTAAGATTGCACGCCATTGGGGAACTTTATGTTCGTGACAGAGTATCAACGCTATCTTAACATTTTGTTATTTGGTACGAGAAAGGATAAATTTAGTAAACTAATAACAAATCCAATTTATTGGTATTCAACGTTTCGATCATTTGTCTGGATAACAAAAACTGTGTAACAAATAATATTTTGTATCTAGACATTTATACATGATGTGATTTGTGTTGGAAACAGCAGCAATTACTGATTAGTTGATGTTTTTACAACGAGGCACCGACATTATTCTGTTAAAAAGCAATCGGATCTCTAAAGTCCACCTACACTTATATTTATGCAGAATTGCTTACACTGAGTAATTCAAAAAAATCCTTATTTAGAAAGGCAAATTTTCCAGTTAAAAGGGTGATACGTATAGTGATCACTTATCCTTGAATATTAATGGTTTGTATAAGATTTGTATTGACGTTTAATATTCAGTCTCCGACCGTGTGACGTTGATAGCTTATCTCACTGTCAGTTTGGAATTTAGGTGAACACAGGTGTTCCTAAACCTTCGTATACCTGTCCCGTAACTAATTCGTTACCACTCACATTTTCTCGACGCTTATTTGTTAATAGGTGACAACGTGAGATTAAGGAACTACGACTAGGTAACGATTCGTGATGAAAAATATTGGCATGACAGTTCGATCATAATTTGTAATTTGAATAGTAGCAGTACTCTACTGCTTGTTGCAATTGTTGCAAAATAAATCAAGTCGTACTGATTTTTAAGATACGCTGTAACCAGGGAAACTACTCAGGCGTTTTCATACAACTTCATACTTGTTTGTTTTATTGAAAAGAACATGCGCATAAAAGCTGATAACGAAATATCAAAAATATATCCAGTTGGTAGTTTAAAATTAATGTATACTTATGAAACGTACAAGAGGGTAAACTATTGCGGAGACGAAATAAAATCCATGATTCGACTACAAGACATAATCAGTAAAGCTACTTGAAAGACTTATTTGGATCGTTTAGCGAAAAATATTACCGAATCACTGCAATGAAGTTAATGCAAATAAAGCGTGACATGAAAATAAATAGTGATTTTATTCATAGGATGCCTAGTTTCGAAAATAAAAATTGGAAAGTTAGAAGTTTGTTGCAAAAGGAAAAAGGTTCAGGAAACAGGTATTCTAAGTTTTCAATTTTTCTCTCTGAAATTAAACGTTCTATAAATAAACTATGATTATAAAAAAGTTCTGCCTTATCGTTCCCTGTGAGGTGATATTTTTTTAAAATTTACACTTCTACACCTCTTAGAATTATCAACAAAAATCGACCCCCGATCAAAGGGTTAATGCGAAGAAATTCTCTTGATTTTCTAAGTATCTGCCGTCATCGTTAGGAGTCTCCCGAGCTTTGATGCTCTTACAAAAAGGAGTTAGAAAAGAAATCCAAGACAATATAATAATATCAAAAAACAACTAACAGCCATGAAACATGGAATTAGTAAACTTTTGGCTTTCCAACATTTGGAATCAATCTTGAAGCAAATAAAGTTTGGACACCCTACAACAATGAAATCATAAACAGTAATAATAAACGAAGTACAATTATTTAATACTACTGACCGGCAAAACAATTCTTCCTATTGACAAAATAAGAAATATCCACTACGTTCATAAAACAAAAGAAACATATTTGCTATTCTGACCGAACTTTCTCGAAAGCAGAATCTGTGGAAGAATGATCCATCAACGGCGCACGAAACGACCCGATAAAATCGAAACGAGACAACATCATCGTTGCTCCAAGCGCTCGAGCAACGACGAATCCAACCGAGGCCAATAACTTTGAATCCTGAAAGCCGGAATCCGGTCGCCGATTCCGCGGACAAATTTGCTGGAACAATCGGTCGCCGTACAAGGCAGAATTGACGAGGCTCTGGAAGGGCAGACGTGTCTTATTGGTTATTCCGTCTCGGGATAGAGTCACGATGGCTGCATCCCGGGTGACACACATACACAAACGCGGGCGCACGTCGATTTTCGCAACGTTAATCGTTGCACGATGTTTCATTTGGAACGAATGCGCATGCATTATCGACTATCTGGGCGCGATTCTTTTTCCCGGCGCGTCATGCTGCTCGATAGGTCGAGAAAACGCAAAAGCACGGAGAGCGAATGGAAAAAATTGACGCGGACAAACCGCGAATGAATTAATTCGCGGCGCGATCCTCGAGGGCGATACGTAAGGATGCGCTTAACATGGTCGTGGCTGGTTCTTACGAGGAATCGATTAGCATCGTGGTCGGGTGTCTCGGACGCGTCTATATCGATGCTTCTGCCGCGGAAGTTTGCTGTTGTTTCAACTATTGAGCCATGGGAATGCTTCTGCACGAGTCGGTGCTACTCGTGTTTCTTGCCACCGAACGTTTGCTTGCGTTGCGACGCGTTCGAGCCTCGTTGTTCGGCCTCTTTCGCTGATTTATTCCGTACCTTTTTCTATAAATTTATTCTACACTTCTATATTTATTTTATACTATGAATTTATCCTATACATTTGTACTACGAATTAATTCCATTTTAAATCTACCGAATTCAAACTCCAGTTCAAAGCTTAATATTACAATAAATAACCATGTATTATAGGTCGATAAATATGGCCAGCAACCTCATGATAATATCCATCCAAAAATATAAGATTCTATTTAAAAAAATCAAATTGTTGTTTAAATCTCCCCCATCACCTGAATCACAACAAAACAATTTACACCGTATAGTTTGTACATTCGAACCGAATAATTTCTGTGACATTTTTGAAATAGCTTCATTGCTCTTGAGATATTTAACCACTCCTATTTAATCGAAACACCCTGTATAATTAATATATTTCATATAAGAACTTCCAAGAAAACATTTCAAATCATAAGAACAGAATGGAATCGAATAATTCACTAAAAAATTGTATATAATTTATATATTGCATATAAGAACTGTATACAACAGTTTGAAAATGGTCATTTGAACAATCTTAGTGCGTTTAGTGTTAATAAGTACCTCCTCAGCAAAAAATAGTCTCATATAAGCCTATTAAAATCTGCAATTTCTAGAATCGAACACGATCAAAGTATAACCTTACCAAAACGCTAAAATAATTTTCCACGAAAACATTTCAAGCCATGAGTAAAAAACGGATATCACCTGCAAGAGCGAGGTTGGTGAAAACCTCGAAAAAATCCACCTAAAGTTTCCCTTCTTATCATCGCGACGAAACACCACTCCGCCATTAAGATTAACATCCTGATTAACTTCCTGCACGCGATTCGCTAATGAATCTTCGAATCAATCTCTCATTACAAAGTTCGAGGGTTTTCGTAGCTGTCGATCGTTCTGAAGCGATCACCTTTTCGTTCTATTGTTCCGAAGAATTCCGGCGGATCGAGACTAGGGACATGATTAAAGCTGGCCTCACGATCTCGGGGAACGTTTTAGGAGGCGTCACGTACCCGGGTGGCCCTGTACGAAGAGGGCACGCCGCCTCTGCACCTGCCAGGTCATTAGGGTAGAAACGGCAGGTAGAGATCGACGGAGTCACTCCGAGGCGAAGGAGAAGAGACACGCCGCTCTTACGGGGCAGAACTGAATCGGAAATAAAATTCGCCACGTCGGGAAAAAGAGGGAGGAGAAAATTAGGCGGCTGAGACAGGTCGGGGAGAATCGGGAGTCGACTTAGAATTGGTTTGAATTTAGATTAGAATTACAATTTAAAGTAGATAATACAATAATTTCTTTTCAATCAAATTCAAAATTAGGATAGAATTTAATTATCGCTATCGTCAAAGAAAAAGAAAATTATACATTGATAATACAGGGAGTAATAATATATTTCATACAGAGGAAAGGAATACTGTGTTCCTAACGAATCGTTGTTAGGTTAAATGCTTCCTTACATAGAGAAGAAAATACTTTTACAAACGCAGATGAGAAATTGAAATTTAAAGAACAGTGTATCTGTTATTGTAACGTAGAATTGAATTACTGCTATAAACAACGATAAAACAAAATAATGAATTGAGAATATGTACAATAATAATATATTTCATACAGAGGAAAGGAACATTGGTGTTTTCTTAACGAATCGTTGTTAGGTTAAATGCTTCCTTACGTAGAGAAGAAAATACTGGTACAGTTGCAGATGAGAAATTGAAATATAAAGAAGAATATATCTGTTAATAACCACAGTACAACACAAAATTTATTATTGATAATTACGTATTTTTGCGTTCGTGCACATCCTCGTACATTTTCCCATAGTTCCACTTGCCATAAATGCATAAACATTTGCAGTCTAGTAATTATTAAGATAGAATCATCCGTAACACCGGTCGACCATCTGGATGGCAAACAAACACAATGAAACTCACTCATGCATACACATCCACACATACTTACACAACACTTAAACATAAATTTATGCATGATTGGAGGAAACCATTAGACAAACAAGAAGAAAGCAACAGTTTCGAGAGTAATAAGGCAGCATTTCAAAGGCATGCGATTCGGAAGCAGTAAATTGCAGAACTTCTCCCCTGTTCGGCATATAAGAGTCCCAAAAGAGGGTGTTCCAAGTGGAACAGGAGAACCAGAGAACCAACGACGACAAAACAGCAAAGGAGGCACAAAGGAAACCGAATAAGTTGAAAAAAGGAATCAGGATACACAGTGGTAGACCGTGCAAGAAAGAAATAACGCGAAGCAGGGGAATTGCGGTTGGCTAGAAGAGCCAGGGAATGCAGGGAGGAAGAAGAAAGGACGAAGAAAGAGAAAGCCGCATCTCGGGAGAGGACCAAGGAGGAGGTACCCGTCACGAACTGCGGGCTAATTGTCCAGGAGATTGCTCCTGCAGCCTGCTGTGCGCTGCTGTTGCAGCTGATGCTGCTGTCTGTCCTGCACGTTGTTTCCTCGACCTCGAGCCAACCTCCGGGCGTCCTTAAGATCTTGATCCGCTCCGAGGATCGACTGGATCTTCGAGGGCCGACGTGAATTATTGTTTTATTGCTCTGGAAACTGTCACTGGTCTCTTCTTGCTCGTCTAATGGTTTCTCGGCGAAGATACTTGTATTTAAATATCTATAACGTAAGGTGTCCTTAATGCACCGGCATTTGTATAGTGTACGCACGGTGTATAACGTGTGTGCGTTTTTCGGGTGGTTTTGGGAATTAGCGAATTCCAATTGGAAACGTTCCACGATAAAGACGTATGAATACATATTCTATTTTTCTGTGAAATTAAGGTACATGAGATTTATGTGAATTTAGTGTTAAGAATAAAGTGTTTAAGGTACTGTTGAATTTGACTTATGATTTTGACTTATTATTATTATTGTATATATTCTCAATGTATTATATTTTTTTCGTTGACGATAGCAGTAATTAAATTCTACGTTATAATGGTTATTTGAGCTCCTTTTATGTGTCATGATTGTATTGTCCAAGTTAATCCAAAAAATCCTGGAAAACAAATCATCAAAAGAGTTGTTAATTAAATGTATCTCTAGTAATCGAACTGCCTCGCCAACTCCTGAGCAACGAGCTATACACTGCCTGCAACAGTGATCTGCCTCGGTTATGTTGTGCTTACTAGTTTGAGAATGATATTACGTTATTTATTTAATTATTGGTTTGTTTCTTCGACCAATAAAGAAGATCGCAAAGGTTTCACGTGGAAGGAAACACCGAGTGGAATAGATAGCCTCGAGTCGATATTTTTCGAGCCAGCTCACAATAGCAATCGCCAGAAGGCAATGACCGATTCCCGAGTCGTTAATAACGACCACAAGGAAACGTACTTAATTTCCATCGGTGGTACGGCACATGTTACGTGGTGGTTGTGCATGCATAAAGGTCGCGTAATTAAACCACGAGGCAACGAAAAACATAAAGGATGATGACGCAAACGAGACAAGGAAACAGGATTACTAGGGAATACCATCGTAATCGGTTATTGTCCGCCGCCATTTCTGCCCGCGACTAGCAGCGAGCACGATTAACTTTTAACTGGTAATATTCCCTGGGAAATTTATGCGGTTTCAATTGACTGCAATTTTATAACGTGTTACGCAACACGACCGCACAATGGCTGGTGGCGCGGACATAACAAGTACCCCCCTCGATAAAACTGGCAAAAGCATAAAGAACCGCTGAGAGCTCGGCGAAATCATTCTCGTGATGGCGCCAAGTGCATTAAACGCGGTCTCCTTGCTTCCTCTACGATAAATACCCGAGAGGCCGCGTATTTGACGGTGATTTAGGAATTGCCGTAAAATTGACCAGGGATTCCATTAAAAATTAGACACACCGGGTTTTATCGCATAGTGGGGAAACATCAGATGGCGAATTTAGCACGTGGAAATAATGAGAGAATTCAGTGATATGGTAGTTCTATGGGAAGTATCCATGTATGGCAAACTGACACCCTTTTAATAATCGACGACTACATTATAAATTTTGATTGTACGTAATTAATTGTAAACAAAGAGAAATTTTTGATGATGTTCAAAAACGTAAATAAATTTTATTCTTATAATTAGTCACTTCTAGTAAACAGGGTGAGGCAACTAAATTGTTACAGGGCGATAATGCCTAAACTATCGTGGATATAAAAAAATATTACAGGAAAAAGTTAGAAGGTTTGAGGAGACCTACCTATCTTATATGACTATTGTTTATTTTTTTGGTCCAGATGCTGAGGCTGTATCAAGGCAACCACCATTTCTTTAAATGGAACCATGGAATTTTGTTTAAAAATTATGAAAGCTGACGTTAACCTTGAATGACTATGTATTTAGGTCGATGGATTCGTCTCAACGTCAGCTTTCGTAATGTGTAAACAAGATGTGATAGTTCCATTTTGAAAAATGGCCGTGATCTTGATACAGTCTCAGCATTTGGACCAAAAAAAGAACAACGATCATACAAGATAGGACCCCTGAAACCTTATTTTAATATCAATTGGTTGTAATAACTAAAAATTAAATTCTGATAATAGTTAAATTAATTATTAACAGTACTTGTTGAAGCAATTGTGGGAAATATGATTTTACTGTAATGTTAATTATGTGAATTGCTAGTTTATTCAGAAACTGGAGGTAAATGTTATGGATTTATGTTATATTGATGTTTAGTTGATTGATAATAAACGTTTTTGTGGTGTATCTACCACAATTATTACATCAGGTTGCAATTACTTATCAAATACTTCACACAATTAAACCAGTTGTATTTTACACATGTGCACATGGTAGCGTCTTCGTCCAAGTTCAAATTCATTTTCATTCAAGCCTCTTATCAATTTAATAATAATTCGACTTCACTTATCAAAGTATTACTTGAGTAATAGAAATCTGCCAAGAAATCTCCGAAAACCTACTGTTAAATTCTTTTTGTAGCCCACCTCAGTGAGCATTATACGATATCAGAAAACTGCATCGCTCTATCGCTATCGAATCACCTGGATCTTCGAAACCAGAGCAGTTCTCAGCCCTTCTCCATAAATCCCCTCTCGAACAAAGCCGAAACGATCAGGAGCGAAAGAATCTCACAACGAGAGCCGAGCTAATTATTCCGCGGCGTGCCCTTAGGCGTACGTAAGTCGGACAGAAGCGAGCAATCTTTAAAGGCTCCGTTAATATTCCCGCAGAAATTTATGCGGGCCAGAGCGAGCCTGGCTCCGCCATAAGTTACGTAATCCCGCGCATGGTAGCACGTACTAGCCGAAGTAGCGGCGAAGATAAATCTTCGAAACGCGGTAACTCACGATGTTTCTCGCCTGGAGAGGCGAGACGCCGCGAGAGAGACTCCGTTTCCAGGAGAGAAATGAGGAAAGGCCTGTTTGCAGGTAGGTGAGGGTAGAATCGAGAGAGAAAAAAAAGTGACCGGGGCTACGGGACCGACGATGGTGTCGTGCGCCAGGAAGCGGGGCTCAACGGGGCTAGATCGAGAGACGTCGATCGATTGCACGACACTGCCCGGGATATAGAGAAATTTTCTTGCCGCGGCACGTTTCTCCTTGTTTTACAGAATGACACGACGCCGATGCCGAACCGCTCCTAGAACGCCTGGTATTAGTTGTGTTGCGATCGGTTCCCTCACCCGGAAACATCGGGAATATGATTCTTTCGCATCGAACATCCGTGATTTATTAATCCAGGTTTCTTCAAGCGATTTTGCAATGAAGGACGCGCGTACCCTGGCTGTTCTGCGACCTCATCGTTTCTGATGGAACATGGCGAGTTTCACTGTGTCAGCCTGCTCCTAAAGAGGATGATCGATTTAGTTCCAATAGGTCTGTGGGAGAGATGACCAGTCGCCATTTGCGTGGTGAGCACCGTGTTTCCTTCTATTTAGAAGAATCTATTTATTTGAGTACCAGGTTTCATTCAAATTGTTGTTTAACGCCGATCGCACACGGAGCAACCGATTTGAAATTAGTGTTGCAAACCGTTTGCGCTCTTTGCGCAAATATGCGTTAGTGTTGCGGACTTTTATATTATACTACTTCCATTTCCATTTTCGTTTCTTAATTAAAGTTTTGCTATAAAAAGAACTTTTGCTATAAAAAGAAAAAAGTGCAAGTAAAGTTTTTACACACATGTTTATTTACTAAAAATAATCTCCCTCTGCGTCGATCCGCGTAATTAACATTTCGAAGGACCTTTGCAGCTCCTGTTTTGGTAGCCCATTTAGTACGGCGGTTACAGCGGCCTGAATCTCCGAAATGTTGCTATAATGTGTCCCTTTCACTGGAATTTTCAATTTTGGGAAAAGAAAATAATCGCAGGGAGACAGATCAGGCGAGTAGGGTGAATGATCCAAGGTAACAATGCCAATTCCAATGAAAGGGACACATTATAGCAACATTTCGAAAGACATTTGCAGCTCCTGTTTTGGTACCTCGTTTAGTACGGCGGTTACAGCGGCCTGAATCTCCGAAATGTTGCTATAATGTGTCCCTTTCATTGGAATTGGCATTGTTACCTTGGATCATTCACCCTACTCGCCTGATCTGTCTCCCTGCGATTATTTTCTTTTCCCAAAATTGAAAATTCCAGTGAAAGGGACACATTATAGCAACATTTCGGAGATTCAGGCCGCTGTAACCGCCGTACTAAACGAGGTACCAAAACAGGAGCTGCAAATGTCTTTCGAAATGTTAATTACGCGGTCTACACGCTGTATCGACGCAGAGGGAGATTATTTTTAGTAAATAAACGCGTGTGTAAAAATTTTACTTGTACTTTTTTCTTTTTATAGCAAAAGTTCGGTTTCTTTTTAGAGAGACCGTGTAATACTGTGGCGTGCGTTATTTAGAAGATCCACATCAATCTAACACCATCCATTCTCCATCGAAATTAATTATTACTTCATTACTCCGGTAAATTCCCAAACAAAAAAACAATCCCCGATAATTCCATATCTGTAAATATTAAATACTGCTTGTCAAAAGTCGACATTCTTATCCCCAAATTGTGTTCACTATCAAGCACTCAAGCGATCCCAAAGACCCTGAAGACCACGAGACCGTTTGCCTTGGACGGAAAAATCGAGAGCGATGTCCTGATAACGAGCGAGCACTCGAGGGCCCGATAAACCTCTGGAAACAAGCTAACTTTACCTTCAATTATCACCATGCCGAGTACGGTGGACTCGGCCACAGGTATATACCGGTTCCTTCACGTGCTCGACAACGTTAAATCGCGATCGGCTACCGGCTAGCGCGAATACGAATACAAGAAATACCGCGTGTAAAACACGACCGGCGATCGTGTCTGGTCCTGACGCGTAGGACGACTGCGCCTATCCAACGAAAGTATACGATGCGTGATACGAGGAGTGCTTTCAAAGATTTCGGCCCCGTAAAACCGGAATTTCCTCTAAGCAAAGCGGCCACCTTTCCTTGGATTTGCATGCGCGCTCGTATAGTTGACGGTGCACGGAAGTCGGAGGTCGTTTCAGAACGAGAGGAAAATAGCCGCGTAGGCGTGTGCCAATAGGGATTGGTTCCTGGCTGGTCGGAGGCATTTATTACCAGAGTTACAAAAAACGACTTGCTCTGGATAATTTAATCCAGTTCCGTTCAATTTTCTACGGATTTGGAGTAGAATCGAAACGCGACAGTTCGATGTTAATATGTTTAGAAAGCGTTGCTTGTTAAATGTCGGCGGTGTTGAGAAAATAGCATTTTGTATTCTAAGGTTACGATTTAAACGAGGTTAACGTGTTCGTCTTCTATGACTAGAGAACCTATGAATGTTCTATTTTAGTCATTGGGAACCAGCCTTTACATATTTATGGTGCATTTATAGTAAAAGTGACACAAAGTGGTTTACTTTCGATGATTCTCTTTTTGCAGATTTGGAATAGGATTGAAACGACAATTCGATGTCAGCGTGTTCAGAAAGTTTAGTGATACGAATGCTTCTTAAATTGAAATGGCAAGTAAACGGTATCCTGCACTTCGACTTCCTATTTCAAACGACTTTACCATGTTTATTCTCTATAAATAATATACTTTATGCGTTCTACTTTAACGTTTTTCGTACAAGAGATGTTTATGAGAATTGGTTTCTACTTTCTCTGCATCTTATTTTCCTCGTTTATCTTCTAATACAGATCATTTTCAAGCACTACCTTGAATCAAGAAACGAAAATCCACTAAAATCCACTAAAGAAATATGACACCATAGAATCCCAAAATTGTAGCGTCCATTAAAAGAAACATGGCGACATAAAACCCTAAAAGTTCTAGCGTCCAATGAAGAAATGCTTCGATGTAGAATCTCCAAATCTCCAAATCTCCAAATCCATTGAAAAAAATATGATGACGGTAGAATCTTAGAATTATACCATTCAGTGAAAGAAATATGCTGTCATAAAATCTCAAATTCCCAACGTCCAATGAAGAAAGCTTGACGTAGAATTTCGGAATCCTAGGGTCCGATAAGGAGACACCTCGACGTGGAATCCCGAAATCGTGGCATCCATCGACTTGGGATCTATCCGCGGTCCGAGCTTCGTGGGATAGCCGTCCGTTACGGCGCGCAGGATCGAAGAGGATCAGATAGAGGAGGAAGACTTGCGTAGACAAGATTTCACGGAGAAAGGTAGACGTCAACGACGATAGTCGGACAGACGGAGGGTACGGATGGGTGCAGAGTACCAGACGCGTAGCAGGAGTTCGGACCAATGATGGAGCTCACGGCCAGTCAGCCAGTACTAATTAACCGAGGAATGCTGTATCTAGATTGAAATCTGGGTGACCCGACGCCCTGGGGCCACCACCTTGGCTCAACCTCGAGGCTCCGTTCTCGAGGTGGGTTCACCGTCTCGGTGCCCAGCCACCGTGTAACCTGCACGGGTTTGCCGAGTCGTACTTGTACACGTGCTACTTTCGTAGACGTTTTTCTTGCACGCGACTATGTATGGCCGGCTGACGCGACGTTTATTTCCCTGCTGGACTGACGGCCAAGCGCATCCTCGATATTCCCTGACGTATGCTCGCGACGTTGTCTTATTCCAAAACCGACTCTACCGTCCTTCGTGGCTTAATCTTTTGGTTTTTGACTGGAACAATTTGTTTAACGAACTGTCCCTAACTCGGCGTTGATATCGACTTTGTGTGAGAGGGACGTCGGAAATTGGAGATTAAGGCGAGAAATCACTTAACATTGCGTGGGTTGAGTGAAACGCTTATCAGGAGTATCTTTCAGAAAGATAGGATATTTCGTGAGTATGTAGAATGTTTTCTTGGGTCTTTAATATTATTGGCACCGGTTTCTATTGAATAAAAATTATTTTTGTGTACCTGTTGAAGATTTATGCGTTTTGGAGCTGTGTATTATATAATAGTTAAATTTAGAATTTTATTATGTTTTAAAATAGAATGAGAAGCTTATCAGAAGTATCTTTCAAAAAGATAGGATATTTCGTGAGTATGTAGAATGTTTTCTTGGGTCTTTAATATTATTGGCACCGGTTTCTATTGAATAAAAATTATTTTGGTGTACCTGTTGAAGATTTACGTTCTTTGGAGCTGTGTATTATAGTTAAATTTAGAAATTTCTTATATTTTGAAATTGAGTGTGAAGCTTATCAGAAGTATCTTTCAAAAAGATAGGATATTTCGTGAGTATGTAGAATGTTTTCTTGTGTATTTAATATTATTGGTATCTATTTCTATCTAATAAAAATTATTTTGGTGTACCTGTTGAAGATTTACGTTCATTAGAGCTGTATATCACAGTTAAATTTAAAAATTTATCATGTTTTAAAATAGAGTGTGAAGCAATGTTACAATCTCTTGACCTTTATCGTAGTTTACTACTTAACAGAAATAATGATTTGAACATAGCACACTGTAATGTTTTCAATAAACAGATCAAAAATACTGATCATAAAACCAAGACCACCAGAATGTAAATAACGTGTACATTCATTCGCTACCTGACAATTTTGTAATTATATGTCCTTTTTATCTTGTCAACAAGTAACAGAAAAAATCACAATAATTATCAATCTTATTACTGCACTACTATGTACCATTTTGTTTAATAAGCACCCGAAGAAGACACATGTCCAGTATCCTATCCATGTCATATCCTACACATATCGTATATAAAATGTATTTCCTTTTGGTTGTTGCAACTGATATTATTAGCGTAAAATCACACGTTGTTAAAACTCATGACTTTTTTATAATATAGTAATCAACCCTTTTTTTTATAAACGAAGATTAAAGTCGATCCCATGTTTTACGTTGCGTTTTTAGAACCAATTAGCTAATGCAACGCGTCGAGGAAACGATGCATTTAAAACAACTACATCCTCCATGCATATTCAAAATTCTTTTTGCGTGTTGAAAGGTTTACTTTAATAATTAATCGATATACAGTTTTCTGAATATTGAGATTTTTTCGATGCTGAATGCATAAATTTAATATGGCGTTAGATATTAGCAATAATAAGCATGGTAAGTATGCAAATTATAAAGGCAAAAGCCAAGTTTCTTACATCAAATGTAAAGTACATTTTTATTAAACCAGAAAAATATTATTTTCTTCTACGCCACGAATTCCGCGTGCTGTTTTCATTGCTTTAATTGAATCTAATTATTAGCAATACCAGTGCTTATTATGATATGGAAGAATTAATGAATATCGTTTACATATAGAACAACTTGTAGTTATAGATTAGGCAAATGCAAGAGCGTGAATGTAACAATAGAAGATTTATGAACAATTCAATTTGCATAGCAGAAATCAAATTTTTTATCTGGAAAAATGAATGATTGCAGGTGAAAGGGTTATAGCTAGTACTGTGTACATACATTGCTGGTATTAAAATAGCGATTAATAACAGACTCTTATTTTCTAGTTTGCGCTGTTGAACTCTCTTGCATAAGCGAGGACAACTCTTTACTGTTTGCTTTCCGAGGATTTTTTTATGATGTAGGGTCGATAGATCAATCGATACATTACCTGATGGCATTACCGGTACGAGCATACTTTCCATGAACCCTTTCTTTGCGTCAGTAGTATTCAAATTTCATTTCATGGAATCAATAATTTAAAGTATTACGAAATTGTAAAGAGTAATATTAGTCTCGACACACGAGGGATCTAGTATAACGCTTTTTTAATTCGAGTCATCTTCTGACGCACAATTATAGTAATAATAATAAAAATTGGTGTTTAGGGACTTGTAAGTAGAATGAGAATAATTTTTGATAATATATTTGCTTCAGAAAATTCTTGTTCATATACTCTTTTTTACATACACACTTGTGAATTTAAAATTTAATTATAATAATTTAACCCAGACCTGAAAGTGGCTCGAATCAAAGAATTCAAGCATCTTAAGTAACCTTTCTGATAACACGATAAGTAAAAAACTACATTGGTCCCTGTGATTTTCCACAGCCTCTCTTATTGATTTATCCTCACATTTTCATTACGGAATCACGACTTCCTTGAGAACAACTATTACTTAGAAGTTATTGCTCGCAGCTACCGCGGATAATTCGTAATGCCCCTTCCATGGATTCTTTCGCGAAGAATTCTTCCTCAATTATCATTGAAATGCAGCCAAGTCGCGAAGCAGACGTACTAACGCGTCTTACTAAAATAACGAAACACCGACGCCGCTGCGAGCTGAAAGAGCAGAAGCGTGTTCAAAGTCCTCGGAGGATTCCTTGAATTCCCAGCACGATGATCTAATCGCAGACAAGCCGGAGTCCCACTTTTTATCGAGGATCGTCGTAACATTTAACCTACGACATGATCCCTCGCAGGCGAAAGGTTAATCGCGTACCGCTGATCGATTCCAGGAACGGCCATAAAACAGACACGAAATTTACATCGTGGACGAGCAACCTTGCGCGTTTTCGAGATGATGCATCGCCCTGGTCAATCCGAGAGGAGCGTTTCGCATATACCACGACCGATTCCCGGAAAGAAACCGATTCCCGGAAATCTGGAGCGCGACGTTTGCTTATCGTCGCTATCAAAGACTTTCATTTTTCTAATTCGTCTGACACGGTCTGCCTTAAAAGTTAGAGAACTTTCTTTGGGCTAATGGTATTAATGGCAGACAGTGGAGCAGCGAGTAGCGTAGTAAAAAGAGGTTAACAGGGCGGACAGTGGAGCCGACTACAACCCTGAGAGCCTGGGTTCTCGAATCCCGGTGGTTCCGTCCCGATTTTTCATGGTTAGGTTAGAGCCGGCTAGCAAATATAAGTATCGAAAAGCCTATATGGTATAAAATAAGCAATGGAAAAATAATAAAAGACATTAAAAGTAGAAGAGAAATTGGAAAGAGCAAACACATAGTGGTGAAATATAGGACTCAGTTCTCCCATTCACCTTAAAACAAACAAAGACAAATGTATTAGTGGCGCCATTTAAATAAATGAGGTTGCAATATCATTCCTCATGGGACCAAACATTAGAGCGAATTAGAGTTCTAACTGAGTTCCTGAAAGCCAGCAAGCTTAGAATGTAACACGGTAGAAATAAGTCATAAATTAATCATAATATAGATAAGTATAAATTAGTCATGGAACACAATTAACATCTACGACGACATAAGGCTGTGGAAGGCAATACAAAGGTGTGTTTAGAATGCAAGACTATAAAAGAAGTATAAAAATAAATTCTGAAAATAAAATGTCATAGTAAATAAATTTGAACAAAGTTCTTGAATTTCGACGAAATTACAAAAATAAACAGCACAATAAATGTTTGATTATGGAGTATTCCAATTGTCTGTAAACAAAACTTGATCCCAGTAGAAATTTAACAAGTGTACGATTAGCGACTAAAGAGGAAGAAATTGCACAGACCGTGTACGTCTATCACGAAATCAAAAGAATCTTAGTAAAAGACTGTGAAACGTTTATTGCAATTACAACGAGCAAAGTTTTTCTAACTCTGTTGGGCGCCATTGGTAAAATGATTGAAAGTGGGTATCATTATCCTAGCTCTTAGCTTCCAATTATTCACATGTAGAAACGATTCTTCATTCAGAGAATGAAAACTGAATTCCAACCGACGAAACGAGATCATTGCACAAGACGAGGCACTAACGATCGACGCGGACAGATAATTCAGTTTGCACGTAACCGATCGAAAAAAAGTCTCGTAATCAGGCGAACTGCGCCCCACGGTCGGAGCATTATATCCGTATCATGCAGGCGATCGCGAAAGGTCACAATGTTATTTTACCCTTTGCTATCTGCTGTCTAACCTTTACGATCGATATCAGTGATCTCATTAGAAGTTAACAATAAAATGTCGTGCCGCCTCGACCTATCGGCTGTGTTCTTGAATTTGTATGAAATCGTTGCTTTGACGCTGCCAGCAGTTTTAACGATTTTTTAGCGGAGTCCGCGACGCTCGCCTCGATGAGTCATTCGGTAAACACGGTTTCGCGATGCTGATTTATTATAGTTGGTAAGTAGCATTGACAACTGAATGAGAAACTTTAAATAAAATATTAAATTGTGCGATTAGGAGAGATTTATATGGCTCGAGGAGGATTAACAAATATCTCAGCTTGCGTACAAAACTAAGCAAAAGGTGAAACTGCTGAAACAGTTTTTAATTCACCTAACGTCAAAAAATTAGAGCTACTGAAAGATTCTACGGTAGTACCTCGCGTAATGATCAATAAAATTAAATTGTAAGCATTTTTCAGTACCGATTTTCAACTGGATTTTGTTTTTATGATATGGACATTACAGAGGATTATTTTTATTCGTATACGGGGTGTTTGTACGGAAAACCTGGAATGTCAAATAATAGAATACAGAGGAGAATAAACAGAGTCTGCGATGTTTGCTTCGATGAGTCATTGAGTAAAGACGGTCTCGCGATTCTGACTTACAATTAGACGCTTCGCAGCGGAGTCAATTGGAGCGCTATAGTTTGCCCTATTTGGTTTTATTTTTAGCCCGTATTTGGATGTCACTGTTTGTTCTTCTACGTTACAAGACGTTGCGCGTACTAGATGCAAAGTGTCACACCTTGCTCTTAATCTGGATCGGTCTAAATACGTACTTCGAGTTTTCTTTTCGGAGTATTCATCGTATTTAGCGATCAATTTCGGACGTAAAAATCAATAAGGAATTATCAGAGGCACAGCCACCATCATGCACATTTTGTGACGAACCTCTCACATTTAAACATTTAATTGAAGAATGTCAAGGAATGCAGCAATATCAATGCTCCAATGAGATAAAATGTAGGTGATGAAAATACTTACAGAATGAGACCTCGAACGTCTCCAGCGCGTCAGTTTGAAAAATGGCGGAGATACGAATTTTTGAAAAAACCCCGAATTTTCCGGTTTTCCAGATTTTTCTCCGTTCCTCATTATCCGATCGAGACGTTCGAGGTCTCATTCTGTAGGTATTTTCATCGCCTACGTTTTATCTCATTGGAGCATTGATATTGCTGCATTAGTTTAAAATTTATAAACAAAAAACGACAAAAATCACGATTTTTTAGCATTAAATTGTAAATAACAAGAAAACGGAACAGAATTGGGAGTGAAAAACATATACCTATTAATCTACGCATCCCCTTTTATGTAACTTCACAGTCGATTTGCTGTTACTATTTTTATCACACGAAAATGCTCTATTGATTGGCCTAATTGAACATTCAGTATCGCAAGGAAAATTCTCGTGTATTTTTCCAGTATGAAACTTCACTATTGTCACTATTGGCCCGCAATTACGTCATAAACTCCAACGTCCCTCACAGTGAAAGGCGCAACGATATCACCGTCGTTTCCCTCGATCACGCGAAAACGTTCTTACTTTCCGTGGATCGTTTCGCGCTATCACAGCGGCGATCGATCGTGAAAAAAACCGTCAGACGTGACCCGTTTGTGTATCGCTGAATCTCGCGGCGGCCAGTCGATCACTTCCTTTTGACGCTTAGTAGACCGCGTCGATGTTGCCGCTGGTAGGTATTAATCTGGTCGGTGATATAATGAAGCCTTTTTATCGCGGAGACCGGTATCCGAGATGGCAAAAGTGCAGAGGTTGCTCTCCGAGGTGAAGCCGTGTATCGACGGTTTTTTTACGTTCATGCGTCGTCGGCCACGGGATCGAGAGATCGATGGACAGAGATCGTGGAATTCAACGATCGTCGGAAATCGCGCAAGACGTACGACCGAACCGAAGTATCCGAGGGAAAAAATTGAATTCTTCGGTGTTGGATATTATCGAAAATGTTGAGAGATGTTAGCGATCATATACAGGGTGTTTCTTAATATATGGACGCTTTTTGGGGGGTAAGGTCCTCACACCAGTACGAATCGAGAAGTACTTTACCAATTTGCTGACAATTTGCGATTTGCGAACAAATTCTTAATTTTAAGGGCCCTAAGAGTCTGTATTTTGTATGTAATTCAATGGAGTATTATATTATGTGAGATAGGAGAGTGTAGTGAAAGATAAATTTTAGTAATTAGCAACTAGTGCTTAATAAATAAACTGTTGATCTTTGTGCAAACTAAAATCTTGGCGAACGTGCCCACAAAAATTGAACCTAAATAGGAATTTATTTTATTCTGCAAATATTGTAACATGAACTTTAATTTCAATCTCTTTTATATCCTTGCATATTGTTTACATTTTGTAGCTTCTTGCACATTCTTTCCTATAAATGCGTACAGATACGCAGTCTATTAATAAATCACAGAAAGAAAACACAAATTTCCTAACGTCTGCATATATCAACAGCCTATCAATAAACTCTGCTTACACCTTTCAACTTCACCAAAGAAATGAAAAATCTCAGCAATTTCAAGTTGAAACATTTATGCATTTATAGGAAATTTGAATGTGCAAAAAACTATAAAATGTAAACGATATGTAAGAATATAAAAAAGATTGAGAGTAAAGTTCATGTTTTAATATTTGCAGAATAAAATAAATTCTTATTTAGGTTCAATTTTTGTAGGCACGTTCGCGAAGATTTTATTTCGCATAAAGATCGACAGTCTATTTCGAGTGATTCGAATTCGACGACGAAAGGTAGTCGTTTGCACCGAACGCGATTTATCGATAATCGAACCACTCGAAACCGATTTCAGTGGATCGCTATGTCCGCCCCGTCGTCTGTATCCGGGAACGACGAGGCTCGTGTCACGATACGTGGCCGATCGCGCGATATCTAATTCATCATTAGGATTCTAGACTGCCAACGAGAAACCGGCAATCGCGCGTGCGTTGCCCGCGATAACGATACGATAGCGTGGCGGCTCATCAATTTGATCGGTAATAATCGGCTGCCAGCCGGCCGGAAATCCATTACCGGGACGACGATGATTTAGCCTAGATCGTGGCAGTGCCGATTTCCCGTTCGAAGCTGACTTCTCCTCGCTCGAGTAACAGCGTCGCGCGACAAGAAAAAAGTGGAAAAATCGATGGGAAATCGAACGGTGATTTGTTGCGAAAACGAATCTCTATTTAAGGGATTGCACCGGTTTGGTTCCTTTTAAAACTCGGGCCTGAACTTTACTTTGGGGCACCAAATTTATTCTTTTTTTACCATTTAGTAGGTTTTGATGCGTAGGATTCACACATTTAAGTTTTAATGTTAAGAATCCAACGGTTTGAAAGTTATTCGTATGTAAAGTTGACGTATTTTGGCGTATTTCGCAAGTTAATGGCGACGCCATATTGGCTTTTATCCATGCTCCGTTGATCGATTAGGTAGGGAATGATATTAAGGTGGTAAAGCATGTTATGAAAATACTGTCTGAGTAGGTTTGGAGTCTAATTGACCAACAGAGCATCGGTAAAAGCCAATACGCCAAAATACGCCGAAATACGTCAACTTTACACACGAATAGCTTTCAAACGTTGGATTCTTAACATTAATACTCAAAATTTATGAATTCTAGCCATCAAAAACTACTAGATGGTAAAAAAAGTCAATAAACTAGGGTGCCCCAAAGTAACGTTCGCCGAAATTGAATTTCTTTTGCATAAATATCGAAGTTGTCTATATAAACCACATGCAACTCGTACCTGGTATATAAAATATCGTAATATGTAAATAAAATATTAAACTTTATAACCATGAGTAATTTCAACATCTTGAGGTGGGTTAAAAGTATCGATTATGTATGAATATATTTCCTATCGATAACATATTACCATGGAAGAATCAATTATTGTAATAGAAAACCTTCAGTGTCGTTTGAAAAATAAGTGTAATTACAAATCTACCAATTTATTACATAAGTGCATAGTTTGCATTAATTTAACTTTGAAAATGTCAAACTGTACATAAAGAAATACGTATATACAACGATTAAATAAATGCTGCTGACACTGATTGTTTGTAACACATTCACTCTTACAAACAAGCTAACACTATGTATTGTGTCTGATGGTACCAGGTAATTACGTGTTAGCCACTTTAAATGGAAATACATAAATTTGCAATAATTTTATAACTACCAGGTAAAGTATACAACTCTTACATTTCTCATTGTCTCATAAATTCTCAACCTATCACGAAGTTAGCGTAACAATTAATTAATGACAAAGGCGACTTCTAATAGGATTTCGTACGACGACTATGTCGAGTCATTAATATTAATCGCGCGGAGTTCTAGACGTTCAAGCTCTGAATCGATCGATCCCGTACAGTTTAGCACATATACGCGTGCCCCAAACTGATTCGTAGTCGATATTCTCAACAACAAACCATCGTACTCGCAAATTTGTCCCATGTTTTTCATTTGTTTTCATTTGTAATTTTGTGTAAAATTATCCAAAATACAGAAATACAAAAACTCTTCGCTATAGAAACAAAATATCTCGAGAAACGCTTAAGAGAGTATTATCGTCCAGAAACTTCAAAAATTCGATTTTTTTTGCATTTTCTTATCATTTGGGGTTTTGAGAAAGTGTCTGTAAAATATTAATTTGAAATTCGTAGAGTTCTCATAATTACAGAGGCTTAAAGGCTGTTCACCAGTATTAGTGCTGAATATATAGCAAACTTTAAACGCGTTTTTCTCGAAACGACATTTTTCAAGTCGGGGGCACGTTTTTCTCAAAAACTATCGGGCCGACTGATTTCTGGTTTTACACACATTTCGAGGGCATCATCACCTATGGTCTGAACTAGAATTATACCGATAGCTTGAGTATTTTAGCCCTGCTCTCATATTTTACTTGACAATTTTCCGGGAAAATTAAACCTTAATTTTCAAACAGCTGCGATTCCGATAAAAAATTTAGTACTTACTTAATTCTAGTTCAGACGATAACTACATTCATATAGATTGAAAAAAAAATTGTTTTTCTGTCTCAGACGACTAGAACCGCCACAGCCTGTGCGCCCGATTGAACGAGCGTCTCACGCCACAACCTGCATAACAGCCCATAACTTGTATAGATTTCAATGAAGTGTTTCATAAAAATTTGTGTTGTTAGTTGAAACGTGTCTTATTATGCATAAAAAACCCTGGTACTGTAGGTTCGATAGTTTTCGCAAAATTAATTCCTAAAGATTACTGAAAAAACAAACTTCTAGACAATAATACCCCCTTAATACTTGGCCTTCTAATGTCATTTCCTCTGCTGAACACACGTGCCCCAAACAGATACGAAGTCCGTTTCTTCAAAAACAAAGCGTCCTACGAGAAAACTTCTTTCGATTCTTTCCACGTTATTTATTACAGAACACCCAGTGGAGCCTGGCAATGAATGGCCGATCCCTTCTAAAAATCAGCCGTCGACAAACAGTAATGGTTTTCGGGTAAGAACGCACGCGAACCGTGAACGACAGATTCCCCCGTGATACGCGCGTATCGAAAGCCGAAACAGATTGCTTGCACTTGTGAATCGGAAATATTGACAACTCGATATGCACGCGGCCATTCGGCTCGGGCGGCTTCGATTAAGCGATAGAATTAGCGGACCATGTTCGAGCGTTAAACGCCCGCGTTTATTCGTGAGGGATTATTACTTGCGCAATAACGTAGCCTGAATTATGAAAGTTGGTGAACTCCCGCGACGAACATAACTTCAACGGTGCCCCTTGAGTTTGCTGGATAAATTAGCGTGTCCCGTGTAACGAGTGTAAGCGATCTGATACACGCACGATGTTTACAATACCATTATTCATCGCGGGTTTCGCGTTAGGCGGCGCAATTAAATCGTTGAAAGCGAGGTTTCAGAAGGAACAGCGTCTCGTTCCGTTTTGTTTTTTCGATATAGAATAGAAAGATTTGAGTAACGGAGCTCCTAGAGCGAGATTAACTGTATACAGACATACGAGACTGGTTTTCTTCGAAGAAAATGTAGTTAATTGAATTTTAGTAATTAAGGAAGCTGACAAGGAATCTTGGTTGCATTGTTATTTTTCAGCGGCTCGTGACGTAAGCGATATGGATTTATAATGCAAATGGTAGTTTAAGATAATTGCGCGTGAACTCATAAAGCGACCTGATAAAGAAAAACTGGTGGAAAAAAGAGAGCCATGCTTGTACGATGTTGGTCGGTGATAGACGTTGTTATTTATCCGAACCTAAGATACACATATGTGTCGAAGTAGGCTCTATATTTAGCAGCCAACCTTAAACTTTTTTGTCAACAATGAGCAATTGTGATAAATACCTGTGTTGAGGATTATTCTTAGAAGTTATTTTATTGTAGATACATCTGTGCGAGGGTTCCGCGACTTACCTGAAACAAAAGTGAAAAATTGATTTAGTGACAAGGTACGAGAATTTTGGCTTCAATTGGAAGGGAAAAGATGTTTAATTAAATAAACAACGTAGTAAACACATTATCATTCAGAATAATTTATGACTTCAAATGGTGTGCCATGACTACATTGATAAGTTTATAATTGTGAGAGTTGTTTTTGAATGAGAGTGTGTGAGAATGAAAAGGTGTGAGTGTTGGTATGCGTGGAGAGTTGAAGAAGGTTGGCAATGTTGGTATGCGTGAAGAATGAATGAGGTTAGGTGTGAGAAAGCAAGAAAAGTCTGTAGCGTCGTCATTCAATTTGTGTAATAAATACTTACTAAGTATATATATTTTACAATCATTATGCTAAATAGAAAGAATAACGTGATATATTCCACCTTCCCACAATAATGTTATTAACCCTCAAATATATTTATTAATATAATACAACGCGATTGCGGATTAGCGAACTCATGACAAAACCAGCGAGCGAACACAACTGAACATCAGGCAGCAGTGCTACCAACCCATAAAACATGTGTAGAGGGCGCATAGATCACGCTCCACCAAGCATACCAACCCTTATGCTCTGTAACAGACGGGCAAAGGGATGGGCGAAACCTTAGGTTTCGAATAAATCTGAAGTTTGCCGATGTGATTGTCTCGTTTCCTTCTTTGGAAAATGTTCAAAAGAACTTTGACAGGTTAGTACGACGCCATATTGCCTCTACCCATATTCTGATTATATGTAGATTCCATGTAGATTTGATAAGTTTTAACCAAAAAAAAATGGGCCCCTGAGACGAAGTTCAGCCTAATTTTGTAATCTTGAGGCTCCATGGGTGCAATATGGGCCTCTATATCTGCAAGTCGCGCCAATCCCTATCCTCCTAAAGATTAATTACCTACAACAATAAAATAACAAATACTGTTTCAATTTCCGACCACAGAAAATCATTTCCAGTGACTATACCATTACAATACCATCAAACTCCCACCCGCCAATCCTTATCAAAAAACGTCTCCAATCGTCCCCAAACTCCGTACTTCGAGAACCCTCGATCCGCCCCTAATAAAGGTTCCCGAATCCCTAATAAAGACGTATCTCAGCCCTGAAAAGGATAACCCAACCCATTTAGACGCAAACTCGAAATAAATAAGCCCCGATACGCCTTCTTGCCTTCGAACGACCCGGTCTCCCAGTCTTAGCCCAATGTTTGCAAACTTCGATCCCGGTTCCCTTGAAGTTCAAGGCTTGAACGTAGTCCGAAGCCCCGAGAGGTAGGCTCGTCGCGAGGATTCCCAATTCCTGGGAACTTTATCTGCCGGTTTCCCCGATCCCCGAGTTTTTACCTGCGGTTTATTTTCCATTCCAGGCCTCCAACGAACCGAGCGGACCGGACGGGCCGGAGGTCAGTCGTTTGTAAAGCCGATGCGTAACCCGACCTGCCTGCGTCCCGCAGGTCGTAGCCTGCTGTTTTTATCTGACCATATTTCAGGATGATTCCGCACTTAATGCCCCCCCTCGGCAAGCCGTGGCCAAACCTCTTTACGAAGCAGCCACGGTGACAACTTAACCCGGGGGGATCGCGAGCCGCGAGGAGCGTCGCTTTTACGAGCGTGTCGAAGCGTCAAGCTGAAACCGGCCGCTTCCAACGAGCGCGTTACCATCGACGGAACGGCGATTTTGACGCTCGTTACCGGTCCTCGCGTCGCAACTACAGGCGGTTTCAACTATTCTCATCGCGAAACGATCCATTTCCGACACGCACGAACCTCGGCGTTAAATGTACGGAGGAGAAATCAAACGGTCGTTGGACTCGGCTGTATCGAAGATTCAGGAGCTGTGAGAGGAATCTTTATCCTACCTCCGTTGGATCTAGCGTCCGAACACTACCGTCCGAAACGGTCGTTGGACTCGGCTGTATCGAAGATTCAGGAGCTGTGAGAGGAATCTTTATCCTACCTCCGTTGGATCTAGCGTCCGAACACTACCGTCCGAACGTAGCGTAGTATCTTGGTAAAGTATTTTTGTCCTGCCTGAAATATGTTACACTGTGGGGAGAGCTTAAGTGCTAACTCAGACCATACAAAGTGAATGATTAAAGTGTTATATTAAAGTGTTTATTGAGAACTGTTTGGTTGAACTAGAAAGCATCCTGCGAAAGAGTTACTTTACGATCAGCCACAATTTTTGTATTACATGCAATTTATGAAAGAAGAAATAGACTATTCCTATATCCACCATACTTCTTACAATTAGTATAGCCATTCAATTAATGATAAAATAGCACAGATATCAATGCTTGGCTCGAAAGAATCTTTCAAGCGAAGAAAATAATTGAATTAAATATTACTATATACTTTGATGCAGAAAAAAATGTCTCTCATGGGCAATCTTCACTAAGAAATTAAAAAATGAATTCTGAATATCAGGTGTTAAAAAAAAACAAGTTTGAATAGGATTCACGAATTACCATCATGTTGTAAAATTAAATGCTAACGAAAACGTTAGATTATACACTTTCCGATTGCATAAGCACAGAATTTTAGCTTCGTAACTATTTTCACGCATGTATCTGGCACTGAAGTGTTGAAACGATTCTACTGCTACGACTTCACGATGTCATAGGCGCTCGAGTGATTCCACGAGTGGGCTCTGAGTTTCGCTACCCCAGGGGCACTCTCCGAAGTTCTCAAGCAGTACGTGTCCCTAATCTCGCTTGGTCGATTTTCATCTCGATAGAACTTGTTGCCACTTTGCCACTGTCGTCGTGTTTTCTCGCCAATTGCCAGCGTTCGAGGCCTCCGGTGGAGCACTAAACCCAGAGCGGAGATTATCTGAGCGGCGCGGATGCAGGGCTCGCCATAAAATCGCTCCATTTCCGTGGCGCGGAGCAAGGTCAGGGCCCGTTTCCTTCGAGAGCGGAATAACGCTCAGCGGGTACGCGGTATATTCGTAGGGGAAGATACGAAACGAGCGTGTAAACGTCGCGTATTTCACGCCAATGAAAACCGTACGGATCATTACTGGCGATCGCGGTCGGACGAGGAAATTCCTGGCTGTGGTCGACGTTGCGTATATAGTAGGCAACGTTACGGGCGGAACGGTTCAATGGAAGGACGAAGAGGGAACGAGAACTCGAGGAAACGACGGAGAACCGTCCGACCATCGAAACAAAAGTGAAAATAACGGAGACGTAGGATAATTGGACGTAATTAATGAATATCTGCCTTGAATTGACCTTGTTGATGGAGAAGAAAAACGAAATGCAAGAATCTATATGTAGAAATTGAAACTGAAATTCGTACCCCATCAATTGCCAATTTGAAAGAATTAACCCTTTCAAACCTAACGGAGACGTGGGATACTTGGACGTAATTAATGAATATCTGACTTGGATTGACCTTGTTGATGGAGAAGAAAAACGAAATGCAAGAATCTATATGTAGAAATTGAAACTGAAATTCGTACCCCATCAATTGCCAATTTGAAAGACCTTAACCCTTTCAAACCTAACGGAGACGTGGGATACTTGGACGTAATTAATGAATATCTGACTTGAATTGACCTTGTTGATGGGAACAAGAAAAACGAAATGCAGGAATCTGTACGTAAGTACAGATAATGTGTCAGTAATTTTTAAATCTTGTGTCCTCAATTCTAGACGCCAGGTCTGAAAGGGTTAATATTTACGTACAACACAACAATTTAAAAATTGTTATCAACGAGAATGTATATTAAGACAAATGAGCCTTCGATTTACATAAGCTTTATTACAAATTAACGATTCGATATAAAGAGAACAGGAATTTAAGTGCGTGTACTGATGTAATGCGTATCTTGTCGAACAAGTTTTACACGTTTTACAGAAGAAGAACGCTTGAGTCATTCACTGCCAAATACGAAATGTCTCGTAGTTCAAATTGATTGCATATATTCAAGGGATAAGTTTATATGCTTTTGAGTCACGATTTATTGCAAAAGAAAATCGTACATTTCTTTCTAAAACAACAAATTTGGTATCACTTTTTATTATCAAAATAATAACCTAGAGTAAATTTGCCTGGCAATGGATTAACGTTTGGGAACCTCTACTTGGAAGAGTATGTATATGTAATTTTGTTTAGGTTAATGAGGAACACGGTCTTCTTCCTGAATTTTAAAGATAATCACATTGTTACAGTGAAAGTGGACACAGTAAAAGAGGCTTGATAATAAATATAAATTAGCCGAAAGAAAGGGAAGGAAACAAAATAGCATATGAAAAAGCTTGATGATGTATTATAAGATAACTGAAGTATTTATTCTGTTTCATGAACGTACATGTATTTCTTATTTGCACAAATTTAATAAATGTTTTAGATGAATTTTATGCAGAATTAAATTTCATACAAAAAAGTTGGGTAAACGCTCCCTCCATCTTCTACCATAAATACATTTCTTTATGTATGTAGTACGTATATAAAATTAAAAAGAAAAATTACTTAACAATTGTATGTAAAATTCAATAATGTATGACATTCATTCAAAACATTTATTATTGTGAAACATTCGAGATATGCACATGTATATAGTCCTTATCTGTATAAACCTATAAACTTAATAAATGTTTTGAATAAATTTTATACCTCACTACATTTTATATAAAAGAGTTAAATTATCCTCTCATTATCTTCTATCATAAAGAAGGCATTTAATGAAATCTTTAGTTTTATCTAAGAATAAAGTTAAATGTACACATAAACTGAAGAACCAATTACGATACCTATGGATAACGGCAGTAAACACCTCGTAACAGGTGGATCGGTGCGAATATCGATAAGCAAAAGCCATTACTACATCGAATTGGTAAGTAAGCAAATTATCAACTTTTATTTATTTATCACAATTTAACTGCTACTTAGTGCGAAATGAACAGATTTATACGTTCCAACACACGGCACAACACGTGCAAAGAATGATAAAAAAGATGAGTAGTAACCATTTATATAGTTCAAAGAATATAATTCCAAATGAAGAAAAAGAATAAACACACAAAAGAAAAAAGGAAATCAAACACGATACTACAATACACAAAAGAATCTACAAAGTATCAACCTTGCACAAAGCCTCAAGCAAAATTCAATACGCTCGAAAACATCTTCGCGTTTCGTACTGCTCCTAAAATAAAGATCTGCGTCGCCATGTTTTTCCCGCAATTAGTTCCGCTCGATGGACGCCACCAAGAAACCCTTGATTAGATATTTTTGCACGATATTAAACAGGTGAAGAACTCGAAGAAACCACAGACGGACCGCGAAGTGTATCAAGAAGAGAAAGAAGGGACTTGTACGAACAAGGAAACGAAATCAATAAGAGCAGAACGAGGGAGTGCGCCAATAAAGAGGGCGATTAAAAGGTACACGGGCGTGCTCCGCGCGGGAAAAAGGAAGACGAGAGGGCCCGCACCGAGGCGGAATTAAGCGACATTAAAGAAAGACGCTAAAAAGGATCGGCTAAAAAAAAGGATAGCGAGGGGGTTCGAATTAACGAAGAGTCCGAGGGAATCGCGCCGGGAAAAAGGAACGAGAAACGGAATAAACGGAAAGGAACGAATCGCGGGGAGATTAAAGAGAAGGTCGAAAAGGAGCAACGCGATAAAAGAAAACGAGCCTCGGGGATGGCAAGAGAAGAAATCCAGGAGGAAGCAGCGTTACGTTTACGCCCACCGAATCGCACACGGTGCTGAAGGTGGAGGGGGAGGAAAAAGGTAGAAAGAGACATTAGAGAAGGCCTGAACGGGTATGCCTTTACGATACCGTCCTCCGCCATAAACGTCACGTATCTTTGGCTAAAGAGAGCTCATAGTGGCGCCCCTTGCGCGCTCACGGACTCTTTATTAACGACGTGACTCCACGGACTTCCGGGACTGACGGAGAACCACCGAAGGAACAAAGGGAAAGGGCGAGGGGTTTGAGAGTATTCCGTCGTTCTCCGGAGACAATTGTGTCGTGGAAAGGGACATTAAGGTACAGGGGAATGAAATACGGGGAGATGGGGTCGACGATAGGACCGGATGATGATCTGTTTGGTGAAGCGTTTATTAGCCCGTCGGATAATTCTGTGTAGTAAGCACTGATGCGACGGAAATCTGTGAACATTCCGGTTTTATCTCGGATATTCGTTGCGCTGTTTTTGTGTAAATATGTTAGGTCGTCGCAAAAGTTCGTGCTAGTTGTTGTTCCGCTGTTCCAATTAATCCTTTGACCGCGAAGGGCGTGTATAGTATATAGACGCCCTCGAGAAATGGGATCAGTGAAATGTTTGTAATCGTTGAATCAATTTTTAAAAAATATCAATTTATAGGGGATGATGAGACGTAGTCGTTTCGAAAATAAAAATTGAAAGGTTAGAAGTTCGTTGCGAACATTGAATTTCAGGAAGTTGTTAAAGTTTCTTAAGTTTTTAATTTTTATCTCTGAAACTAAACGTCGTATGAATAAATTGTAAATATGAAAAAGTTTAATTTTATCGTTCTCTATAAGGTAATATTTTTTTAAAAATTCGATTATTCAGGATCAGAACGCTACGAGATCTCAGGGAAAAGGTGTTTTAAGTTTTTAATTTTCATTTTTGAAACTAAACGTTTTATGGATAAACTGTACATATAAAAAAGTTCCGCCTTATCATTCCCTATAAGCTGATATTTTCTCTGATGGTCTGATAGTCTCGCGATTAAAAGGGTTATGTGAAATATATCTTTAAATATAAGAAAAAATCTAATCACTCTCTGAGCTTGCGATCTTTTCTCATCTCTCTGGAAAAGTCAGTGTATAGTCGTTATAAAGTTTCTGTAGTGTTTTATTAAATATGAACACAATCCATAAGATGACTCAATGGAAATATACGGTGCTACCGAAATTGAGAGCAATTTAATTCTCTTGAATAAATTGGAAAAAATTGGTTTATCGAATAAACAGTAGTTTAAGCAAGGTTTCAATTTCTAAAGATTCAGACAGAAATCGAATATTGGCTAAAATAATTAAAAGTAATATTGGAAAGTTGAAGGCCACGTACACCGGATACAATAATCGTGTTTATAAGCAGAGAATTTCTTACTATATTACACTGATACTTTGGAGTGTAATCAGAGAGCCACGCCGATAGTAACTTAATTACACTAATCCGATTAAGTGCTGTTTACTCCGCTAATCCTCTTGACGTCTTCTTTAATAAACACGAGAGAAAATTGTATGGCATTCGATACTCTTCTTCCAAATATACAAGTAAAATGATTTGGCATTTTTTGCTAGGATTTAGAGTTCATAAACTAACAAGGAACATCACCCAACTGCTACACGTCGATTTTAAAAATTAAATAAATAAGTAAAAATATTATCTAATATCCGAAACACAGATACAGATACAGATCCCACTTCGAATAACTAATAATTTAGTTAATTTAATGCTTGGAAGTGTTACAATAATTATAAAATCAAAAGGAAATCCCATGAAGGAAGTATTATATACTCATAAAGTAATGTAAATTTCTTTTTTTAATGAAGTTTTAAAAATTAAACAGTTGTGCGAATACTTATTGCTTCGATATTTCTATCGATTAATTGTTTTTTTCTTGTTAATTTCGCAACTTACATAAATAGCTATTTTTTTTGTACTCCATCTATTCTAGAGATTTCCTATAGTATGGCATTCATAATGTATTTGACGCGTGCGCAGAGAGGACAAATATCATTCTATACCTTTCTCTCTCACACCGACATTGGACACACTTTCGGTGCTGGCAATCTATATGTCTATATACTCAAAGTACCTACCCCTTCCAACCGCTCTCTATTACGACCAAACCACTGAAACAGTTCCGTCTCGGGTCAACTACCCCGTGTATCGGTATCGACGTTGCACCGTACAAAAGCAACGACCGACGGAACGCGAGCCGGGCGACCCTAATCCGATTAAAGGCCGACCAATATCTTGAATCTTCCCTCGTCCGCAGCCCCGATATCGCCGCCCGGCGTTCGCAGTTCCACGATCCGAAATATCGACGTTAAAAAACGAGAACCTACGCGCACTCCGAGAGGGGAGAGAGCTACCCGTCCGTGCGGGAGCAGGAGGGCAGCAGCCTGGTGTCTCCCGATTAAGAGCGAGCTTGCGTTCCGAGGCGGTCGTAACGCTGCTCTAAGAGCCCGTACCTGTCCACGGTCGGGTAATACCTGAAAACATGTCTCTATCACGAAGGGGAATCTCCCTCGTCCGGTAACGCCTTCGCATAAAACCGACGTTTTATCCCGTCTCCTCTGGCCGCGACGTGTTTACGGCGTTTCTATAGTCGACGGTGCAATAACCAACGTCCCTCACTGGCCAGGACCCAAAGAGAGAACGGAGGAGGGAACGCGGACCAAAGGGGAGGAGGGGACAGAATATTTTCACGGGGCGGCATCTAAATTAAGAGACGGGAGCGTAAGGTGGCGCCGTTCTCTATCAGCGTTTTCTGCCCTTTTCCGGTCAGGCTTGCTACCAATACCTGTGATTCGGACAGTGATACACGGTGAGCCTTAAGTGCCCTCTCCCCCTTTTTCCTCCTCTTGCTCTTTTTTTGCGTCAAGTTCCTCGGAGTCTTTCCTCCCCTTTTTTTCGTTTCTTTTTCACTTTCTGACCGCTCTTATCTCGGATGCACTTCCACCGCCTGTCCTCTCGCCGGGCTGCTACATCGCCAGGATGATCGTGTCCCGGGCAAACGGGCCTGACGGAGCCTGATCGATGCGCTTGTCTGATTGGCTATCGGTTAATGGGAGCCTCACGATTGCCCGGGAATATTTGTTTATGGACCTTCGGCATGGAAAATGGCGAGTGTGATGGATGTTGGAGTGCAAGTCGAGGTCACTGAAGTTGGGCTGATAATTAGTTCGGGATTAGGCATTTATAATCGCAACGCTTGAGAATTTTTGACATCTAGTTTTGGTGATTTGGATTTCTTTGGGATTGTTTCTTGGTGTGTTATTGTTGTGACTTTGTAGAATAAGTGATTGTGGTAGAGGATGGAGTAACACGTTGACTGCCAAAGTGATACTCCTGAAAATGTCTACTGCGATAAAATTTTATTCACAAGCTATTGAAAATTATATAAACACTGACTGTGGGACTCCTTTTTGTGACTTCATCGAAATTTAAGTAGTTAATTCGCATTCATTTCCTTTATGGTGTGGCGGATGTTGGAATGTAACTAGAAGTCACTGAAGTTGGACTGATAATTAGATTCGGGACTGAGATTTATAATCGCTATGCTTGAGAATTTTTGACATCTAGTTTTGGTGATTTGTATTTCTTTGGGATTGTTTCTTGGTGTGTTATTGTTGATGTTGTGAGTTTGTAGAATAAGTGATTGGGGTAGAAGAGGAAGTAACACGTTCACTGTGTCAAGTGATAATCTTGAAAATTTTTACTGTGATAAAATTTTGTTCACAAGCTATTGAAAATTACAGAAATATTTATCGCTCCGAGTGGAAAAGGTTAATATCCCAGAAACATGTGCAAAACCCTCACAAGGGAACCTAACCTCTTCAGGGACGATTTTCTGTTCCTCGATAATTAACCTCGCCAAAGGCGTTAAGAGGCGAAACTCTACAATAGTATAAAGTACCACTAATTAAACAGAAATTCAATTAAAACCGTTCCTAACGGCCAAGCAGTAGATGTGATGTAAAATAAAACAATTAAAAAGAATAAAATTGAGGTGTGTCTCCCTCATCTTACGACGCCATCGCGAAATCCTGTTTGGAACGGTACAACTGGAAATTCGTTCGAAAATCTCGTCTCATTGTTGAATGGGAAAGCCGAGCCAAGTTCGGCATTTATGCGCAGCTGGCGACTTTGCGCGAGTCCCGTGAAAAATTGAAAGCTGAATGCGCGACGAAACAAAAGCACAGGTGCGTGCATACTCGTCGAGCGAGTCGATCGGTGGATCCGTGACTTCGAGGATATTTAGTCGTCGGGTTGGCACGTCTGCCTACCAACTACGTACCGAAGAGACGAGTGGTCGTCGCTGGCGTGTCGGTATGACAACCCAGACGACGCGCCGTTGGAATACGAAAACGCTGTCCTTCTTGCCAGCACGGGAACCACTTTCGTCGTTCACCGTTTTCTTTCACCGTGTGAATCGTATCTTTTGAACGGTGCGCCGTCTGCTGAGAAACTCAGCCGTGCATTCGCATTCGATTTCTGTTTCCACCGTGGTATATATTCGTTCGGTTCGTTGCACGAGGACGTTCAAAGACTCGCTGCCGGATGCAAATTGCGCTCAGGATTGAACGCCATTGTAGACGCTCGCGACTTTTAAATTATAGTTTCGAAGACAATTCTTTTATTTTTATGGGTGCTTGAAGCTGTCTCTGGGTTCAAGTTTTACTTCCTTCTCCGTAGCTCAAATGTTCTGGACTGGTACAGAAGGTGACCAACTGTAATCTCTTTATTACAGAAGTCGCAGTGGGGAGGGTCCCTTTAGTAGATGTTCGTATGTAATTCTTGAGTGTTCAGTTCTTAATCTAGTCATTGCTATTTTTTCTCTCCTGTTCATGTCGCACTGGAGTACTGATTGATCGTGTATTACACTGTGAGTTTTTGTGAGCCTCAATTATGTATGAGAGGTTTTAGTATAAAATGTAAATATTTAAAAAAATACATAACACGTAAAAAAATATTTTTAAAGTTTTGAAGAATTTAATTAAATAAAATATTTAAATATTGGGGATTTATTAATTTTTGAATAATTAAAATTAGTGGATTTTATTTAATTATTTAGTAATTACAAATGATACGTGTACGTGTTCATTTAAAAAAATATTTTTAAAATTTTGAAGAATTTAACTGAATAAAATATTTGAATATTAAAGACTTATTTTTTTTTAACTTATCTTTCTGATAAGTTCACACTTGGTAATCCATTTGTTTTCACGGCCAGATGTAGTGATTTCTTCCGTCAATGCATACCAGTCTATGTCCTAACAGGTTTGATTCCAATTCTTTAAAACTATTATATTATTATCATTCTACTGAAAAATAACAATAATTCCAACTGTCATAATATTCAAAATGAATGTTAAACATAGAAGGACTGTCATTCGATGAATGACTAACCTTCGACTGTCCTAATGAAGAATCTACTACCTCAAGGATATTATATTCCATATTCTTTTATAGGGTTCCAGTGTAAAAATAATTAGAAGGAGTAATGGCAAACATCGTTTTGGTCTTTGAAGAATTAATAAATACGAACAAGAACGATACATAACGAACTTTTCCACTGATAATTACGCTCCAGTGGCGTTGGAGAGGCCACGCGAAGAGACACATTGCTTTATTTGGAATAAAATGCTCTCTGAATTTCATATCAAGGTCTTCAAGACAATTGCTAGCCTTGTCCAATCTAGTTAATCATAGCACACCTAAGCAGTGATGCGTAACGACAGGTGGTGTGATTGGTGTACAATATGGCTAATAAGAGGAATTATTGGAAAGCTAACTGCTGGTGCTAGTCAGATTAAGATTTTTCTATTACTAAGTGGCTAAGAGTTATCATCATCTGGAGAAAGGTATTTTGCTAAAAAATGAAACCTGTTTTTAAGGCTTAGCAGACCTTGGTGAGAATCTATTGGCTGGTAAATTCGTCAAACTTTCCTGGAAAACACATTTAAAAGGAGAATTCCCATTAAAAATGATTAGAATTTGTTTAATCCCTTTACCTATACGTTATCTCCCGATTGGTCAGGCCATAGTAAATAGGAAAGTAGGAAGTCTAAAGGAAGTATCACGAGTCAGACTCGTGCTTATTTTTTATTAAAAGGGTTATTCCATATTCCTTACTCAAGGGGTTAAATAAAATGTTAGAAGAATTCGATCTTGGCTTTTAACCAGAGTTGTAAATATTGCAACACTTTTGTAACGCATTATTAGAAAAACAGCCCGTTAGCAATTTTTCGTTTGTAATGGTTAATGCGTTACTTTTACATTACAATTTTCACATTTCTGCTTTCGACAGCTAGACTCGTTTAATTCCAAAAGAAATGTACGAGTTTCATTAACGCGTGACGATCAACATTTCAAACATTCTACGTCATCCAGAATTAACTCGGATGCTCTAGTATTAATCGCGAAAAATCGACTTTCTCGGGGAGAAGTGCGTTTCCACTGTTATTAACTTTCAACCTGCGCATAACGAGCAGGGACGAATCGCGTCGGACATGAGCGTCAGCGGCAATTACGCTACAGCCGCGTCGGAAGGCCTACTCGAGGAGGTATGTCGCTTTATTAGGGACGAAATATTTTCTAAATTTCATATCAAGGTCTTCGAGATAATTGCTTACTTTGTGCAATCTACTTAATTATAGTCCACCTCGGCAACGATGCGTAACAGCAGCTGGCATGACGGGTGTCCAATCGATTTCGATAGAAACTTCGATTCAGTCGTTTTCGATACAAACCAATTTCCAGGCATGTTTTATGGTTATTGCGATATCAGAAACGTGTGTCTAGGCGTTTTTACGGAATTTTAAACATTATTCCTCGAGGTTGGTGTGTCGCTTGAAATTGTTGTGATTTTTCAGTGCGTTGAGTGTATTTTATAGTTTCTTGCATATTCAAATTTCCGGTTGGGTTTGAAAAAATGGCGTACTACCTTACGATCGAGCTGTTTTTTTTATCATAGATAGCGACCTCGACCTGGCGATTACAATAGTGGCCACATTTGCCTTTAACTCCACCCTCCAAGGATCAAGAAGTGATTTTTTGCACTGATCTCGATGAGTACGTCATTTCCAACTTTTTTTTTTACGTGGGGGAACATTATACCACCAGATCCTAAATCTACTGTCTGAGTAGGTTTGGAGTAGTTTTTGGTGGAGCGGCAATATTGAATACTGTTAATGTGTTGTAGATACTGTCTACGCGGAAATATTGTTTGAGTAAGTTTGGTGTAGTTTTCGGTGGCGGTGGCAATATCGAATACTGTTGTCTTAACAAACAATCAACTTTCTCAAGAGCAGTGCATTTCATACACTTTATCTAGAATTCTAGAGTAAACGAATTAGAAGAATCCCTTAAAAATTCATTTGTAAATGCCTTCTCTTTATTTTTTAAGGAAAAAAGATAATGCAACCTCCGACTGCTTAATGAAGAATCTACTACCTCAAGGGTACTATGTTTCATATCCATTTTCTAGAGTTCCAGGGTATAAAAAACTAGGAAATTTTCTTAAGAACTCATATTTTGTTGTTTTTCCTTTATTTATTAATGAGAAAAGCAAATATAACCTTCAACTGTCTCAATGAAGAATCCACTACCTCAAGGATATTATGTTCCATATTTTCTTTAGTGTTCCAGAGTAAAAGAATTAGAAGATCCCTTAAAAATTCACCTCTTA